>NW_026613690.1:0-42500 GCF_903798145.1 Danio aesculapii | reverse complement strand
CCTTCTCTAAATGAGAAGTAGGGGTAAGGGGATTGGGCCTAAGACTTGTCTTCTGAAAACAAGGGAAGAAAAAAAAAACAAGAAGAAAAAAAAAAGAAGTTTTAAGCTGAATTCTTTGATCATTTTTTATTATTTTGCAGAAAACTATTTATTGTATGTAAGCATAAATCTCAGCAAAATTCATTTATAAATTTAATATGCAAAACAGCTATGCAATATGCAAAATGGCACCGCATTGCTGTATTTAAATAGCATTTTGTCTGAAACGTTCTATAAAAGTCTTGATAATTTACATTTGCCAACCACAGTAACACACATCGATTCAATTTCTGTATTACATTTTCAATGCAATTTTGCTAATTATAAAGCAGTAAAATGTATTTAAAGTGACTAATTTGCATATTAAATCAGTGGTTGGAGAAGGCTAATTAAAATGATTTCATTTAATTTTGCATATATGTGATGGAGAATGCAAATTAATCATTTTTTTCCCCTCAACTTATTGTTTTTTTTTCCAAATAATAATGATAAATCATTAACCCACAATTAGCACAAATATATTTCATGTTACCTTCAATGTTGACATGCATGATTTAATCCAGAGAAATGCATCATGCTAATATTTAATTCTGCAGGCGATGGCTCATGCAGACAGATTGAGAAATGAGGAAAAGCACCTGGAAGTGCTGTAATTCATACGCAGGGCTGCAGAAAGCATTAAGCATGTAGAAGTAGGTGAACTCATTAGCAGAAACAGGTGTGATGGTCACTATGGCAACTGCTGGTGCTGATGCTGAGGGGAAACCGAGAGGGAAATGAAGAACACGTACTTAAACGCATCTGAAGCGTTCAGTGTTTACTAGAATTACTAGTCAGTGTGTTTGTGTCATTCATGATATTAAATATGAGTACAAGTTAAGCAACGTGATTGGCCACCTCACATGTCAATCAGACCCGTCATGTGGATTAAACTGCAACAATCACGATCTGAAGGTTAAAAGTTTTAACAACAACTGGGCAATGTGGTGGCACAGTGGGTAGGGATGTCACCTCAAAGCAAGAAGGTCGCTGGTTCAAGCTTCGGCTGGGTCAGTAGTCATTTCTATGTGGAGTTTGCATGTTCTCCCCGTGTTGGCGTGGGTTTCCTCCAGGTGTTTCAGTTTCCCCCACAGTCCAAACACATGCGCTATAGAGGAATTGGGTAAGCTAAATTGTCTGTATAGTGTTTGTGTGTGAATGAGAGTGTATGGGTGTTTCCCAGTAATGGGTTGCAGCTGGAAGGGCATCTACTGCGTAAAATGTATGCTGGATAATTTGGCGGTTCATTCCTCTGTGGTGAGCGCTGATGAATAAAGGGACTAAGCAATGAATGAATGAAAAGCACAGAGTGATCCTTTGGCTTCACATGACCTCAGTGTGCCATCAAGAGCCATGGCTATTGATTTGGACTTGTTTGTATGTGCTTATTTTTAATCTAAAAACCTGTCACTATTCAGTCTAATCTTCTCTAATGTCCTACTGAAAAAATAAAATGTCATCTATATCTTTGGAAGACCTGCAGGTAAGTAACTTAATAGGGAATTTTCATTTTTTTGGGTGAACTATATCTTTAAAGCTGTTAGATTGACAGTATGCATCCTTTTTTTGTCAGAGTTTTATTTACCGCTTTGCTTCGAATCAAAGTTTGTGATTTTGTTTGTGTCAAAGTTTGTGATTCTCCTCATAGCTGATTGATTTTGTCCTTATGGATCCTGAATTGTCCAGTGCATTGTCCAGTGCACTGTCCAGTCCAGTGCATCCAGAAAGTATTCATAGCGCTTGACTTTTTCCATTTTTTTGTTACAGCTTTATTGCTAAAATAATTAAATTAATTTATTTCCTCAATATTCTACACACAATACCCCATAATGACAATGTGAAAAGAGTTTTTGAAATTGTTGCAAATTTAATACAAATAAAAAAGCTGAAGAATCACACGTACATCAATATTGACAGCCTTTGCTCAATACTATGTTGATGCACCTTTGGTAGCAATTACAGCCTCAAGACTTTCTGATTATGATGCCACAAGCTAGGCACACCTGTCTTTGGGAATTTTTGCCCGTTCCTCTTTGCAGCACCTCTCAAGCTCTATCAGGTTGGATGGGAAGCGACGATGTACAGCCATTTTCAGATCTCTCCAGAGATGTTCAATAGGATTTAGGTCTGGGCCCTGGCTGGGCCACCCAAGGACATTCACCGAGTGAGCCTCTCCATTGATATTTTGGCGGTGTGCTTTGGGTCATTGTCCTGCTGGAAGATGAACCGTCGCCCCAGTCTGAGGTCAAGAGCACTCTGAAGCAGGTTTTCATTCAGGATGTCTCTGTACATCGCTGCATTCATCTTTCCCTCTATCCTGACTAGTCTTCCAGTTCCTACTGCTGAAAAACATCCCCACAGCATGATGCTGCCACCACCATGCTTCACTGTAGGGATGGTATTAGCCTGGTGATGAGTGGTGCCTGCTTTTCTCCAAACGTAACGCCTGACATTCACTCCAAAGAGTTCAATTTTAGTCTCATCAGAGCAGAGAGTTTAGTTTCTTATGGTCTGAGAGTCCTTCAGATGCCTTTTGGCAAATTCTAGACGGGGAGTGGCTTCCATCTGGCCACTCTACCATACAGGCCTGATTGGTGGATTGCTGCACAGATGGTTGTCCTGTAAGGTTCTACTCTCTTCACAGAAGAACGCTGGAGCTCAGACAAAGTGACCATCGCGTTATTGATCACCTCCCTGACCAAGGTCCCCCTGATCCCTCAGCTTAGATGGCCGGCCAGCTCTAGGAAGAGTCCTGGTGGTTCCCAACATCTTCCACTTACGGATGATGGAGGCCACTGTGCTCATTGGAACTTTCAGAGCAGCAGAAATCTTTCTGTAACCTTCCCCAGCCTTGTGCCTCCAGACAATCCGGTCTCGGAGGTCTACAGACAATTCCTTTGTCTTCATGCTTGGTTTGTGCTTTGACATGCACTGTCAACCCTGGGACCTTGTATAGACAGGTGTATGCCTTTTCAAATCATGTCCAATCAACTGAATTGACCACAGGTGAACTCCAATGAAGTTGCTGAAACATCAAGAATGATCAGTGGAAACAGAATGTACCTGAGCTTAATTTAGAGCTTCACAGCAAAGCCTGTGAATACTGATGTACATGTGATTTTACAGGTTTTTTATATTTTATAAATTCGCAACAATTTCAAAAACTCTTTTTTCACATTGTCATTATGGGGGATTGTGTGTAGAATGTTGAGGAAATAAATGAATTTAATCAATTTTGCAATAAAGCTGTAACATAAAAAAACGTGTAAAAAGTGAAGCGGTATGAAAACTTTCCGGATGCGCTGTAAATGAATAAGAAAACAAAAGATTTCCACAACTCTGCATGCTAACACCAGAAAGAACAAGAGCATTTACAAAAAGACAAGACTGGACAGAAAGAATACATATTGTACAGTAATACAACTGACAGAAAACAAGCATGACAAGAGAGGAAAAGAATGAGAGAAAAGATATTAATGTTGAAGACAGATAACAAACTAAGAATTTTTTAGAATATTCTTTTCTTATTTATTAATCAAGAATTTACTTGAGAAGCTCAATGATTATGAAGATATCTTGCTTTTATTTTCATTTATAGTTTTCTTATAAATTGTATATATAAAAGTGACCCTGGACCACAAATCTCAATTTTTAGAAATTGAGATTTACACATGACTTGAAATCTGAATAAATTAACCTTCCACTGACGTGTGGTTTGTTAGGATAAGACAATATTTGGCCGAGATTTAATAATTAACTAAAATCTGAGGCTTAAAGAAAAATAGAAAACAGCTTCTAAAGTTGCCCAGAGAAATGTATATTGCTAGTTACAAATTGAATTTTGACATAATTATGGTAGGAAATTTATTTTCACTTTCAATATCATAATTATTTACACTCACCGGCCGCTTTATTAGGTACACCTTACTAGTACCAGGTTGGACCTCCTTTTGCCTTCAGAACTGCCTTAATCCTTCATGGCATAGATTCAACAAGGTACTGGAAATATTCCTCAGAGATTTTGCTCCATATTGACATGATAGCATCACACAGTTGCTGCAGATTTGTCGGCTGCACATCCATGATGCAAATTTCCCATTCCACCACATACCAAAGGTGCTCTATTGGATTGAGATATGGTGACTGTGAAGGCCATTTGAGTACAGTGAACTCATTGTCATGTTCAAGAAACCAGTCTGAGATGATTCACGCTTTATGACATGGTGTGTTATCCTGCTGGAAGTAGCCATCAGAAGATGAGTACACACTGTGGTCATCAAGGGATGGACATGGTCAGCAACAATACTCTGAGGCTGTGACGGTGACATGATGATCAATTGGTACTAATTGCCCAAAGTGTGCCAAGAAAATATCCCCCACACCATTACACCACCAACACCAGCCTGAACCATTGATACAAGGCAGGATGGATCCATGCTTTCCTGTTGTTGACATCAATTTCTGACCCGACCATCCGAATGTCGCAGCAGAAATCGACACTCATCAGACCAGGCAACATTTCTCCAATCTTCTATTGTCCACTTTTGGTGAGCCTGTGTGAATTGTAGCCTCAGTTTCCTGTTCTTAGCTGACAGGAGTGGCACCCGGTGTGGTCTTCTGCTGCTGTAGCCCATCCGCCTCAAGGTTGGAGGTGTTGTGTGTTCAGAGATGCTTTTCTGCAGACCTCGGTTGTAACGAGTGCTTATTTGAGTTACAGTTGCCTTTCTAGCAGCTGGAACCAGTCTGGCCATTCTCCTCTGACCTCTGGCATCAACAAGGCATTTGCGCCCACAGAACTGCCGCTCACTGGATATTTTCTCTTTTTCAGACAATTCTCTGTAAACCCTAGAGATCTGTAAATCCCAGTAGATCAGCAGTTTCTGAAATACTCAGACCAGCCTATGTTGCACCAAATCCCCTTTCTTCCCCATTCTAATGCTCGGTTTGAACTGCAGCAGGTCGTCTTGACCATGTCTACATGCCTAAATGCATTGAGTCTCTGCTATGTGATTGGCTGATTAGAAATTTGCCAGCAGTGGCGAGCAGTTGGACAGGTGTCCCTAATAAAGTGGCTAGTAAATGTACATATATTTTTCTCTTTGTTCAAACTACTTATTTAAGATGAGTTGAAACAACACAATTCTTGAGTTTTTGTTGGGGACAACTTAATTGTTTTATGTTCAATCCACATCAATTTGTAAAAACTAATAAGTTAACTTAATTTCTTTATGCTGTCCCAACACAAAATGATTAAGTTAACTTAAACAGTTTTACAGTGTTACAATTTAACAACAATTTAAATAGATTTAACATAAAAAAATCAAGTTGGCCCTAAAAAATTTGAAGAATTGTGTTGTATCAAGTATTATTGCTGACCATGTCATCCCTTTATGACCACAGTTTACTCATCTTCTGATGGCAACTTCCAGCAGGATAACGCGCCATGCCATAAAGCAGAAATCATCTCAGACTGGTTTCTTGAACTTGACAATGAGTGCACTGTACTCAAATGGCCTCCACAGTCACCAGATCTCAATCCAATAGAGCACTTTTGGTATGTGGTGGAACGGGAGATTCGCATCATGTATGTGCAACCGAAAAGCAACTGCGTGATGCTATCATGTCAATATGGAGCAAAATATCTGAGGAATATTTCCAGTACCTTGTTGAATCTTTGCCACGAAGGATTAAGGCAGTTCTAAACACAAAAGGGGTCCAACCCGGTACTAGTAAGGTGTACCTAATAAAGTGCCTGGTGAGTGTATATTTTTTGGAGTGTACGCAGGTTAGTTTTACTTTCAGGCTTGACTTGTTTATCCTCTCTTGTTTCGGGACACATCTGAAATACACAACAGGACAGAGTCAGGCTGTGAATCTTTCATCACATCTGTTCCTCAGAGAAGACACCGTGTTTTTCGCCATGTCATTAACATCAAAGATGAAAAATATCTTTAATCAATTTCCTCTCCTGTTCTGCCAAAAAGTGAAACACTTTGGCTTTTTAGCTGCATTGGAAGGTCTGACTCTAAAGGTCTTTAGTGTTGAAATCTCCTCCGTGTCAGAGTTCACATCTAGCAGAGTAATTACCTTCAGAAAACATACAGTAAATCGCTCGGGGAAGCTCTGGAATCATTGTTCAGCTTCACCTTCAGTGGAAAAGCGGCTCAGATGAACACTCATTAACCAGCATCTGCTAACCGCTTTCAGAGAGAGGTTATTTCAGTCTGGGAGTATAATTACCTCTGGAGTTTTGCTTGTTATATTCAGCTGAACACCAGAGGATTTTGCTGGAAATAAAGTTTTGTTTGCAGTGTTGAGATTTTATGTCATTTCTGAACGAGCTAAAACTCATAAAGAGATGTGACATTTAGTGCTGAAAGAAGTGGGAAATGTGTAGGATTTGAGGTGACGTCAAGTGCAATGCTCCAATTACAAAACTCAAAATAGCTTCAGTATTTACTGAGATGAAGAGGAAAAGCTTGAGCTCTCAAATAATTGCTTAAAAGTCTGCACAGAAAAGCATTATAATATATGCACATGCTCTCGGCTTAAGGGGGGGGGGGGGGGGGGGGGGTAGTATAACCCAGTTACTGTATACTCAGTTATATCTGTTTGGAAATAACTCAGTTTTTTGAGCACACTTTGCTATTATTGTTCATTTATTCGTTTGCTGGAAATCAGAACTGAATTTAGAAATCGTTGCAGATCTTTGAGCTTAACAAACAAAATTAAATATGTAGGCTAATGGATGTCTTCAGTGGAGTGAGTTTCCACCGTTTGCTACCTTATAAAAGTAAAGGAGTAAAGTAAAGAGTAAAAGTTAAGATGTGACTGTCTCAAGGGCGCCGCTAGTGGGGGGAGTTTGGAAGATTCTAAGGGCCCATACATTTAGGGGAACCCCAGAGACATTATCAAGGGCCTGCGCAATACACAAATACACTTCATTGAACTTGTACAGGGTGGGCCATTTTTATGGATACACCTTAATAAAATGGGAGAGCACAATTGTATATGTGAGGGGGCAAACTTTTCAAGAAGGCTGGTGACCATGGTGGCCATTTTGAAGTCGCCATCTTGGATCCAACTTTTGTTTTTTCAATAGGAAGAGGGTCATGTGACACATCAAACTTATTGGGAATTTCACAAGAAAAACAATGGTGTGCTTGGTTTTAACGTAACTTTATTCTTTTATGAGCCCCCTCACATATACCAATGTGCTACAAACAGGACATTAATATTACCAACCATTCCCATTTTATTGAGGTGTATCCATATAAATGGCCAACCCTGTACACATGGATATCACCTATATACTATATAACTGCAGGTTAACTAATATATATATATATATTAATACATATATATGAATACAATGCTATTAGTAACTAATACAGTTCTGGTAACAAATAACCTTCAATTTTCCGAATTTGATTGTAATGCTTGTAAAATGTACAAAAAAAAAAAGTACAAACTACAAAATTTCTAAATATTTTTTTAATAAAATAGTTTAAAATTTCAAATTAAAATTCATATTTTTCATCTAACATATTCGTTGGGGTTGTATTAGGCATCAGTGATTTAAATGAGCTCAATAGAAAAGTAAATATGAATTTGAAGGAGACTTCAAAAGAATCGAACAAATAAATCATCCAGGGGTACGTTTCCCAAAAAATGACGTAACTCGCAGTTGAACTATCATAGTACAATGCATCGGTTAAAAAATGAACATCGTAGTGATGAGTGTTTCCCAAAACCCGAAGTTTCTCTGTCGCAGATCCGTCATTTGAACCACGTTAGTTTTAACGTAAAACGCCCATAGCGATGCTTTAAGCGGGGTGGAGTAATAACTTTTTAGAGAAGAACCCCATCATTTCTTTGTGCAGATTATATTGTTTTACATATTTAAAATTATATTGTTTAAAATTATATTGATTATATTGTTTCACGCATTTAAAATAAAATCCAATATTTCCATATTAATTGAAATACATGTAAACGACACATATAGGGCCAATGTTTTCTTAACAAATATTATTGAGAACATTACATATTCTATACTAAAACATAAAATCACTTACAAAAGCTAACAAGCATTCTAATATCATATATAAATCATATAAATAAATAAATAATGAGGCTGTTTATTAAGAAATTTAATATTTATTAGGAAATTTTAAAAAATCCTACTTTAATAATAATTTTAATTAATGATGATGACCATTATTATTATTATTATTATTATTATTAAATAGGACATTGTTTATTTATATATTATCGTTATGTTTGATGTTTTCTTTGTCTATTTTTTTTACCCTCTTCTCTGCTTGTTTAGTCTTTAGGTTTCTTATTGGTTTACCATTCTGTCCATCATCATTATGACGAAGTCGGTTCCACCAATCCCAGGACGAGCCGCCAGGATTTAAAGCTCCGACAGACCAGTGTGTGGTGTGCGCTCTGCCTCGGCGTACCATTTGTGCTCCACGCAAATTGATTGTGCTATGCTTCGGCTGTTCAGTGATTTATTATCTCAGTTTACTGTGGTAATTCGAGTTTGCTTGTTGAACTTCGTTGGCTTTAAGTAACAATGTGAGGGCTGTTGTGTGGTTCTAAACTAAGCTTTGACCGTCTTATTCGGTTTGTTTTAGTTTAGACTGATATTTTGTTAGATTAGTTTGAGTGTTTTGCCAGTTGTGTTTTGAGTTTTGTAGCTTTAATTAGTTTAGTTCGGGTGTCGTATCCACTGAAGATTTCCGTGTTTATTTGTATTTATTTTTTGACCCCTAGTTTAGACTTTAGTTTTGTTAATTTCTTTGATTTGGCTTACACTCGTTGTTTTTGTTTAAAGATAATTATAAATGTTTGTTTCTTTCTTTTTCCTCTTCAGTTACAGTTATATAATTTTCAACTATTGAGTAAAAAGCTTAAATAGAGAATTGATTCCTGCCTCATCCTTGATCTGTCGCACACATTACACCTGTCTCACTTAAATGTTACAGCATCCCACTAAAACATCTTAAAAACGTAACAATTTTTTTTTTTGAAAAGTCTACTTTTACAGTTTGACACATGCAAACCACTGCAGAAATGTTCTAACCAACAGGTCCATGTCATATACAGTCAGGGGCGTAACAGCCATTTTAAAAGTGGGGGGGACAGCTGTATGGTCATCCAAAAGTGATTAATGATTTATTAGCAATAAAGTTTATTTAATAATAAAATTCTAAAATAATTACAAAATATGAATAATAACAATAAATAAACAGAACCACACACATTTAAATTAAGCATTACTCTGTGTGAAAATATTTTTAAATACTACAATGCAATTGCAAAATTGCAAGTTGATACTACACATATAACGTGAGATGGATATCGCCATGTGTACTTGCGGCCGATGCGTCATTCATAAAAGCAGAACACGCAGGATTCAACACATAAATTCACCAATTACTTCCCAAATACATGCAAGTAAGCGGTTGGTGAACGTAGAGAGGAGTAGATTCAACTTTATATTACTTTCAGTATGTGTATCTGATATGATTAAAACACATCAGCAAATTATATTTGAATGGATTGTTAGACTTCCTTGTGTGTTTTACAAACGCTAAAGTTCTTGTTTTACTAGTACTTGTGTGTATTTACATGTCTAAATCATAAATTAAGCATCAGGCCGTAAAAAAGGCTGCATAACTGCGATAAAATAACACGTCTTTCTCAGCAGAGTTAAGTTGGTTTTGTTTTCGGAAAAAAAAAACGAAAAAAAGAAGCACTTTTCCGACGGTCCCTTACTGAGAGCTTAGCTCAGCGCGAGCTCTCTCTGGCTAAATGCAGATTGCGACTGCTCAAGCAGTGCTCGTAATATCGAGTGAAAAAAGAAAAAGACAGCTGTGAAACATAACCAGCTTTGTCTTTTTGTAGGGAATACAGTTTAGATCTTTTTAGGGTGAGAGGTTTTTTAGTTAATGCCGTCTGTCACTGAATGTGTCAGGAATACCGAAAACAAAACCAACTTAACCCCGCTGTCTTTCTCTGGCTCAGCGCCAGACAAGACACCAGCACCAGGGACTTTACGGTTCTCACTTCGAAACGGAACAAAAGTAGGATTCTGTAACGTTAGTGATTTACCGTGATTTACCCAGCTGTAGCTGTTGCTCCCTTCCACGTCATCCCTGTCTTTGACTGCAATGTGAATGAATGAAGCTCGTGGCAGACGCTCAAGAGATTCGCGCTGTGATTGGCTGAGTGATCGTTCACTCAAATCAAGTAACAAATCAGAGAACACTTGCGGCCGCTAGGTCAAATAAAACGTGTGGGCCAGTCGGGGGACAGAATAACCTGTTTCCAAAAAGTGAGGGGGACGTGTCCCCCCCGTCCCCCCGGTTGCTACGCCCCTGTATACAGTACTGTACAGATACTTAATAACTAACCCACTATAAATTAAAAGCACTAATGTATGCTATGTTTTTTGTTTTCACAAGCTTTGGAGACGTAACATAAATTCCTCTTTTAAATAATAGGTCACCTATAGCTTTCGCCATGAGGCTGTGTTCCAAATAGCATCAATGTTTTCAAAGTGCACTGCGAAGGGAGCACAACAGTAAACATGAAGATCGCTAAAACTGAACTGTAAAAATACTCTAAAAGCAAGGGTTAATAATTCTGACTTCAACTGTATGTGGTTTTATCCTAATACAACTGTAAACAGCCCAAACTGGACTACAATAATAAAGAATAACGCTGAGCATGTGTGTATAGTAAAGCGAGTGTGTATGTGTTGAAATATGGCTGGTTGAGGTCAGGTGTCAGGTGTTATTGAAACGAATATTGGCACTGCAGTGATGCTTCTAAAAGCAGAAGTGTGGAGTGTGTGCCGCTGAGAGTCTGTATGCTGCTGTAATGACACCAATTAAACTAATTATGACTGCCATTATCAGCAGTGTGTCTGTGAGCCCACGCCACGCACCCACACTTTCATTAGCGCTCGTATTAATAGCAATCCAGCGCTGTTTTCACTGTGACAAAGCCCAGATGTGTCGTTTCCCCACCGCTGTTAGTGTATAAATGTGCAGCCCTTACTGAATAATCACAACGTTGGGAAAACTACCAGAAGACACAAATACGGCAAGACAGCAACTCATGTGGATTAATTCATTTTCTTTTCAGCTTAGTCCCTTTAATTATCAGGGGTCACCACAGCGGAATGAACTGCCAACTTATCCAGCATATGTTTTATGCAGCAGATGCCCTTCCAGCCACAACCCAACACTAGGAATCACCCATACCAGCCTGATCTCACGAGAAAATGTAAGTATTTTATGTTTTGACAGTTTAGTGACTAATTCGTACGAATTCGTACGAGTTCAGTTGTACGAAATTGTAAGATTTTAAAAAGGAGGCGTGGCACCTAACCCCACCCCTAAACCCAACCATCATTGGCGGATAAGCAAATCGTACTAAATTGTATGAATTAGATCGTACGAATTCATACGAATCAGCCACTAAATCAAAATGTTATGAATTGCCGTGAGATTGTGTTGCCCATACACTCTCATTCACACTCATAAACTATGGCCAATTTAGTTTATTCAGTTCCCCCTATAGCGCATGTCTTTGGACTTTGGGGAAACCGGAGCATCCAGAGGAAACCCACGCCAGCATGGAGAGAACATGCAAACTCCACACAGAAATGACAACTGACCCAGTCAGAGTTTGAACCAGCAACCTTCTTGCTGTGAGGCGATTGTGCTACCCACTGCACCACCATGACGCCTCATGTGGATTTAAATTAAATTAAATTAAATTAAATTAAATTAAATTAAATTAAATTAAATTAAATTAAATTATGAATTCTGCCAAAACTCACTGGCACTGGCATGTGCTTGAGAAGATGTTTGTCAGCATTTTAACACACTGATGCTGACTTAACTGATGCTGGATTAAAAAAACAAACATTTTATCATCTACCTGCAAAAAGCTTTAGTCTGATCTGTTAAACACACACATATGCACAAGAACACACACACACACACAAATACACACACAAGTTTTAAATACTTTTTTATCACAGTTCATCATTCACCAGTAATTCATTCATTCATTCATTTTCTTTTCGGCTTAGTCCCTTTATTAATCAGGGGTCACCACAGTGGAATGAACCGCCAACTAAAACAAATTCAAGCAAGAAAACATTTTTTCTTTTTATATGTATGTATATTAAATGTATTCCTGTTTTTCTTTGAGGAACATTGATTTTAAACATTTCAATCATTTTCTCATGTTTTTGTTGGCAAACTGTCGATCCTCTGCCCATTGAAGAAGATTTTTATTTACTAAACCTATATGTAGACACATTTAATTGGGTGAGTGGAAGGCCCTACGTATCTGCCATTATATATCTTTGAAAACAGGTGATAGGTTAAGGCAAAGGGGTCATAAAAGAGCATGAGAGAGGACTTGGGGGTGCATTGAGACCCATCTGGGGTATGAAATGTATACAACACATGTTGAAACTGTCATGTATATCTGAAAAGACACATACTGTATGGGAGAGAAGAGTCCAGTTTAGATGTTTGAAACAGATGTGAACTGTATGTGGAAAAACGGTGATGATTATATTAGATCTGTACATTATAAGGGCCAACAAGAAGAGGAGTCTTTAAATAGAGGTCGTAAAGGAGTAGGAGCTGGGAGAGGCCTGTTGAACCAGTAGGAATCAAGGATAAAGGGGATAGCAAATTTGAGGGACACTGGATTTGTCCTGGGGAGAGACTGAGATGGGTCTGCTCCAGGCTGTCTCTGCTTTTTTGGGAAATATTCCAATAAAGTATATTCTTCTGATATTCACATCCCCAGTCTGAGCTTGATTCATTAAGAAAACAGCCAGAAACCACAACACCATCTTTGCTCCTAAAGGACTAGACCAGGGGTCACCAATCTCGGTCCTGCAGGGCCAGTGTCCCTTCAGGGTTTAGCTCCAACTTGCCTCAAAACACCTGCCTGGGTGTTTCAAATATACCTAGTAAGACCTTGATTAGCTTGTTCAGGTGGGTTTGATTAGGGTTGGAGCTAAAATTTGCAGGACATCGGCCCTCCAGGAACAAGTTTGGTGACCCCTGGACTAGACCTTTATTGGATGCTGCTTTTGTATCAAATCATAATTAAACACCTGTTGACATAACCTGTTTCTGATGTAAATGAAAAATGTCACCATGACCAATTGCCACTTAAAAAGATGCTCTCAAAAATATGTTTTAGGTTTAAATCACAATACTGTCTAAATAAATGTGTGTTAAATTGTTCTTTCTAGTACAAACCGCTCTTCTTACAGTGTTTCAGTCACAGATTTCAGAGATCTCTGCACTCATGTTTATTGATTTATCAAGCTGGTTCAGCTCCATCTGTGAGCCAGCAGACATCAATAATAAGAGTCTGGACATGTACTGCTCGCAGGCTCAACAGGTTCCCTGGATTAGGAAGGTTTTGTTAACAAAGTCGTACCCCGATGTGCCGTAAAACGTGTCTGTGATTTTGACATTGTACATTTCAAACACTGATCCAGCTTCAATAATGGCCAAGTGTGTGTGTGTGTGTGTTTAAAGCAGAAAAACCTTGTGAATGTGCAGCGTCGTCTCCTTTCCAATCTGGGTTTTCATCCACCACAGCCTGAGAGACTCGCAGAGCTTGTGATGTTCACTTCAGCCTGAAGTTTCCTCTTCTTTCTCAGCACTTCAGGTTATGGTGAAGAAACACTCTCTCGACACCGTCTGTTTAAAAGAGACACATCGCCTGCACAAAAAGAAAAGGACAGCATCTGAGTTAAAGGGATCTACTCCTAATCCTCTGCAAAAATGAAGATGTTCACAAGTCTAACATATCATCATCTCATATTACCCAGCAGGCACCTCAAAACGACATTGTAGTTGTCTCCACCCCCTCGTCAGATTGTTTAGTCAATTGTTTCCTTGTGTATTAATACCCTGCTCTGTTAGCCCTTCATGGTCATTAGTTTTCAGTCAGTCCCATGATGTCTGAGTGTTTGTTGTTTTGTTTTAGTTTGGTTTGTTTAGACATGGCAGACATCAAGCATGACATCAAAAATGCTAATCCATTTTATGTCAAAACCTTGACATCTATTTAACACCCACACATTGATGCTCTTTTGATCATCAAAATAACAACACAAAATGTATTATGATATGAGAAATGTTTTATTCATCTGAAAGCTTCAATTCAAAATCGACATCAAATTGACATCTAATACTGGCATTAAAAATACAAATCTGTTTGCTGTCAAAACCTTGACATCTATTTGACATCCTGACATTGATGCTGTTTTGACCAAAAAAAATAACAACACAAAAAGTATTATGATATAAAAAAAAATGTTTTATTCATCTGAAAGCTTCAATTACAAATTCTAAAGCAACATCAAATTGACATCTAATATTGACGTAAAAAAACACATCAAAAATGCTTATCGATTTGACGTCAAATCCTTGACGTCTATTTAACATCCCCACATTGATGCTCTTTTGACCACCAAAATAACGAAAACAAAATTAATTAGAGTACAAGATCTGTTTTATTCATCTAAAAGCTTCAATTCAAGGTTGAAAAATCGACATTCAATAATGGCGTCAAAATTGACATCTACAAATTTTTGACCACCAAAAGTTTTATATATCTGAAAGCTTCAATTTCAAAACGACATCAAATTGAAATCTAATATTGGCATCAAAAATGCAAATCTATTTGATGTCAAAAACTAGACGTCTATTTGACATCGACATGATGCTCTTTTGATCACCAAAATAACAACACAAAAACATATAAGAAACGTTTTATTCATCTGAAAGCTTCAACTCTAGATTGCAAAACAACATCAACTGTCCATCTAATATTGCTGTAAAAAAAACACATCAAAATGCAAATCTATTTGATATCAAAACCTTGACGTCTATTAGACATCCACACATTGATGCTCTTTTGACCACCAAAATAACAACACAAAATGTTTTATGATTTAAGAAATATTTCATTCATCTGAAAGCTTTAATTCCAAATTTCAAAACAACATCAAATTTACATCAAATATTGGTATCAAAAAACATCAAAAATGCATATCTATTTGATGTCAAAACCTTGACGTCTATTTGACCCTCACATTGATGCTGTTTTGACCACCAAAATAACAACACAAAAAGTATTATGATATAAAAAAATGTTTTGTTCATCTGAAAGCTTCAATTACAAATTCTAAAGCAAAATCAAATTGACTTCTAATATTGATGTAAAAAATGCGTCAAAAATGCTTATCGATTTGACGTCAAATCCTTGACATCTATTTAACATCCGCTCATTGATGCTCTTTTGAACACCAAAATAATGAAAACAAAATTAATTATAGTACAAGATCTGTTTTATTCATCTAAAAGCTTCAATTCAAGGTTGAAAAATCGACATCTAATAATGGCATCAAAATTGACATATGCAAATTGATGTCATTTTGACCACCAAAAGTTTTATTGATCTGAAAGCTTCAATTTCAAAACGACATCAAATTGAAATCTAATATTGGTGTCAAAAATGCAAATCTATTTGATGTCAAAAACTAGACGTCTATTTGACATCGACATAATGATGCTCTTTTGATCAACAAAATAACAACACAAAAACATATAAGAAACGTTTTATTCATCTGAAAGTTTCAACTCCAGATTGCAAAACAACATCAAATTTACATCAAATATTGGTGTCAAAAAACATCAAAAATGCAGATCTATTTAATGTCAAAACCTTGACGTCTATTTGACCCTCACATTGATGCTCCTTTGACCACCAAAATAACAACACAAAAAGTATTATGATATAAAAAAAAGTTTTATTCATCTGAAATTGTCAATTACAAATTCTAAAGCAACATCAAATTGACTTCTAATATTGATGTCAAAAAACACGTAAAAATGCTTATCGATTTGATGTCAAATCCTTGACGTCTATTTAACATCCCCACATTGATGCTCTTTTGAACACCAAAATAACCAAAACAAAATTAATTAGAGTACAAGATCTGTTTTATTCATCTAAAAGCTTCAATTCAAGGTTGAAAAATCGACATATATTTCCACAATATATGTGGTAACTGTCTATATTTATTAGTGCACATTTGCACACTTACAATAACTCTCGAAAAAAACCAATGTGAATTTCTGAGTGTGCCTCACACAGGTGAGTGGTCTTGACAAACCACCTGTAGAAACACTCATCTCTCACAAACACCTATATTATGTAAAAGCAAATGATTATTTAGGATGTTACTTGTTGTTTGATTTCTGTTTAAGAGCTGTGTTCAAGATTTAGCAATAGAGGCGCACTTTTATGCAGGGATGTTTAGCGCTAATCTGAAACCATCCAGATATACCGTTACTGAAATATCCTTATCGCCTTGTTCTACCGGTCTCCATAACTTCACCTCAGCTGTTTCTGAAAATACAGCGCTTGCTGTAAGAACAGCCAACACAATCTCACGGCAATTCGTAACTTTTTGATTTAGTGGCTAATTCGTACGAATTCGTACGATCTAATTCGTACAATTTAGTACGATTTGCTCATCCGCCAATGACGGTTGGGTTTAGGGGTGGGGTTAGGTGCCACGCCTCCTTTTTAAAATCGTACAATTGCGTACGACTGAACTCGTAAGAATTCGTACGAATTAGCCACTAATTTGTCAAAACGTAAAATACTTACGTTTTCTCGTAAGATCAGGCTGGAACAGCAGAAACCGTTACTACTTCACCTATGTCACTTTAGAGCTAGTGCTTTATGATTCTCTAGTGTAATGTCTAAAGTGATGACAAAACAGGTGATTTTGCTGACATTTTAAGATTATAAGGCTGAACAGCATGAAATGCCATCAGTCTACAGAGATTTCCCAGTATTTCTCTGTTGCAATCGTGAGATCACAGTAATTAACCCAAAAAAGCCAAAGCAAAGCAAACACTAGTAGATTACTATAGCATAAATACAGCACTACAACATACAAAAGAGAGAGATCAACTTGTTTAGCGCTAATCTGAAACCATCCAGATGTACCGTTACTGAAATATCCTTATCGCCACAGCTCTGTCCTACCGGTCTCCATAACTTCACCTCAGTTGTTTCTGAAAATACAGCGCTTGAAGAACATATTGACTCATTTCATCTCCCTGACGTCCATTTTTACAGCACTAATAACTTCTTCTGCTTTTAAAAGCTCTTTTAATGACATGTTCCTGCCACAGTGCAAACCTCTATTAAAATGTCCACGGTGTGATGTGTTTACGGAACATTAGCATTGCTGTATTAATCTATTCTCTGAGGTAAACAGCACATATTTCATCCGCAATCCATATCTCAGCTAAACTAACAGGAAAGTATCAGGACAATGTGACATTAGCAAAGGCTTTTCTGACATTGATTAAGGACACAGCATTGTTTAAAATACTCTGAGAAACATGGACATAAACATGGTAGTCCTGCAGTATGAAGGATTGTTAAAGAAAAAGGTTTTGCTATCGCTGTAATTTTACATAAGGTATTATATTTTATTTTCTGCTAATTTTCTTAGCAGATACTGTACTGTAACTATTATTTAAATGATTCCACCAATATCACATAATAGTTAATTTTATGTTTTAAGGTCATCATCAACTTTCATTTTTGATTAAAGTTTGATCAATTTTGATGTTGTGTCAGTTGTTTCTGCTACTGTTTTTATTAATATAAATACATCTTATTTTGTGATATAATAATGCTAAAGTTATTTTTATTTATTTATATATAATACAATGTAAAATATAAATATGTATTTTTTAAGGTAGATCGTTTTAGCATTTTTTGGAACTTCTTTTTTATTCATATGTAATATGCGAATCACCAAAATAACATGATCACCAAAATAACAACACAAAATGTATTATGATACGAGAAATGTTTTATTCATCTTTAATTCCAAATTTCAAAACAACATCAAATTTCCATCTAATATTGCTGTAAAAAACCCACATCAAAATGCAAATCTATTTGATGTCAAAACCTTGACGTCTATTAGACATCCACACATTGATGCTCTTTTGACCACCAAAATAATGACATAAAATGTTTTATGATTTAAGAAATATTTTATTCATCTGAAAGCTTTAATTCCAAATTTCAAAACAACATCAAATTTACATCAAATATTGGTGTCAAAAAACATCAAAAATGCAGATCTATTTTATGTCAAAACCATGACGTCTATTAGACATCCACACATTGATGCTGTTTTGACCACCAAAATAACAACACAAAAAGTATTATGATATAAAAAAATACTTTTTATTCATTTGAAATCGTCAATTACAAATTCTAAAGCAACATCAAATTGACATCTAATATTGATGTCAAAAAACACGTCAAAAATGCTTATCGATTTAATGTCAAATCTTTGATGTCTATTTAACATCCCCACATTGATGCTCTTTTGACCACCAAAATAACAAAAACAAAATTTATTATAGTACAAGATCTGTTTTATTCATCTAAAAGCTTCAATTCAAGGTTGAAAAATCGACATCTAATAATGGCATCAAAATGGACATCTACAAATTGATGTTATTTTGACCACCAAAAGTTTTATTCATCTGAAAGCTTCAATTTCAAAACGACATCAAATTGAAATGTAGTATTGGCGTCAAAAACGCAAATCTTTTTTTTATTAATATAAATACATCTTATTTTGTGATATAATAATGCTAAAGTTATTTTTATTTATGTATATATAATACAATGTAAAATATAAATATGTATTTTTTAAGGTAGATCGTTTTAGCATTTTTTGGAACTTCTTTTTTATTCATATATGATATTCGAATCACCAAAATAACAACACAAAATGTATTATGTTACGAGAAATGTTTTATTCATCTGAAAGCTTTAATTCAAAATTTCAAAACAACATCAAATTTCCATCTAATATTGCTGTAAAAAACCCACATCAAAATGCAGATCTATTTGATGTCAAAACCTTGTTGTCTATTTGACATCCTCACATTGATGCTCTTTTGACCACCAAAATAATGACACAAAAAGTATTATGATATAAAAAAAAAACGTTTTATTCATCTGAAATCGTCAATTACAAATTCTAAAGCAACATCAAATTGACTTCTAATATTGACGTCAAAAAACACGTCAAAAATGCTTATCGATTTGACGTCAAATCTTTGATGTCTATTTAACATCCCCACATTGATGCTCTTTTGAACACCAAAATAATAAAAACAAAATTTATCATCATACAAGATCTGTTTTATTAATCTAAAAGCTTCAATTCAAGGTTGAAAAATTGACATCTAATAATGGCGTCAAATTTGACATCTACAAATTGATGTCATTTTGACCACCAAATGTTTTATTCACGACATCAAATTGAAATGTAGTATTGGCATCAAAAACGCAAATCTTTTTATTTATTAATATAAATACATCTTATTTTGTGATATAATAATGCTAAAGTTATTTTTATTTATGTATATATAATACAATGTCAAATATAAATATGTATTTTTTAAGGTAGATCATTTTAGCATTTTTTTGGAACTTCTTTTTTATTCATATATAATATTCAAATAATTTTTATTTCAGATTTATTCATTGTATTCAAAATTCATGTATGCAAAATTAAGAAAATAAGCAATTAAAGATATTAAAGAAAATATTGAATAATAAAAAAAAAAACTAAAGGAGAAATACATTTTGTTTTGTTTTTATTTAAATTGAAATGTGATATATAGTTATAAGAAACAGTTGAAGTCAGAATTATTAGCCCTCCTTTGATTTTTTTCTTTTTTTAAATATTTTAACAGAGCAAGGAAATTTTCACAGTATGTCTGATAATATTTTTTCTTCTGGAGAAAGTCTTATTTGTTTTATTTCGGCTAGAATAAAAGCAGTTTTTAATTTTTTATGAACCATTTTAAGGTCAAAATTATTAGCCCCCTTAAGCAATATTTGTTTTGGATTGTCTACAGAACAAACCATCATTATACAATGACTTGCCTAATTACCCTAACCTGCCTAGTTAACCTGATTAACCTAGTTAAGCCTTTAAATGTCACTTTAAGCCGTATAGAAGTGTCTTGAAAAAATATCTAGTAAAATATTATTTACTGTCATCATGGCAAAGATAAAATAAATCAGTTATTAGAGATGAGTTATTAAAACTATTATGATTAGAAATGTGTTGAAAAAATCTGCTCTACGTTAAACAGAAATTGGGGGAAAAATAAACAAGGAGGCTAATAATTCAGGGGGGCTTATAATCCTGACTTCAACTGTATATTTGAGTAATATCACATGAGTAGCAGTGCGATATGGCTGTATATCAGCACTGGTGGGAGGCGTGCATAGGCTCAAGGCCACAGGCCAAGCGCCTTAACGTACCACCAGTGCCGATATACAGCCATATCGCACTGCTACTCAAGTGATATTACATTTATACATCAGTTCAACGGCATATTCGTGTGTATAAATAAGAAAATCAAACACGGAGAGTCTAAAAATCCTTTTGTATGAGGAACTACTTTCTTGCTCCCTTCTTTCACATCTGCAGCTGACGTCAGAACAGCAGAAACCGTTACTACTTCACTAACGTCACATTAGAGCTAGTGTTTTAATGAGTCTCTGGCGTAATGTCTAAAGTGATGACAAAACAGGTGATTTTGCTGACATTTTAAGATTATAAGGCTGAACAGCATGAAATGTCATCAGTCTACAGAGATTTCCCAGTATTTCTTTGTTGCAATCGGGAGATCACAATAATTAACCCCAAAAAAGCCAAAGCAAAGCAAACACTAGTAGATTACCATAGTATAAATACAGCACTACAACATACAAAAGAGAGAGATCAACTTAGAGTGTCAATATCTGTTTTATAATGATTTGATCAGCTGCAGTTTAAAGTTTACGCTGAGAAAATGCTGTTTGTCTCTTCCAAGGACTTATTATGTTTTCTCTGTCACCATCTTGTGGCAGAACATCAACTGTCTTTGCTCTGCTCAATGAAAGGCTGATGGACACTGACGCTGTGTCTTTCAGAAAATATATATATTTATAATAGGCACTGTCCTTATAAATAAACTGCATAGTTGCAATCTAAACTTCATTCTCGCCTAAAAAAGCCTGAGAAGTACATTATGTTGTCCAACAGCTGCAATATTTGTCAAACTGTAGTCCTCTCCTTGCCACTCATGTGGCCACAGCATGCTCGCTAGCCAGGTAAACTGACCCCGAGCTGGAGTCTGGCGTCCTTCTTTATACCCCAGACTCCGCCCATCGAGCCTTAAATGGCATCTCTTTAAACATGAAACCTTGTCTGCTTAACAGACAAATAACACATAAAACATTAACCACATACAACCCTTAACAGCTCTCCTCCTGTAAAACAGGACAAACAACAACGCTGGTTGTACCCACATAAACGCAAATGGTACGGTCGTCATAAGCGCGCGTCCTTCCTTCACTCAGGTTCGCCGGTCTCGTGCTGAAGTCCGAACCCCCCTAACAAACAGACAACAAACAGACAAACGAAAACACGCAGACAATGGGTGTGTGTAAGTATGCTCCATGTGAGATTATAGGGGAGAGATGAAACTGTGGAGGAATGACAGAATGCCGGTGACATGACGCGTGCACTCATCAATATGTATATTGGTGCGGCCGTCAGAGACGGAGGGGAGAAGTCTCACTTCTCCACATTCATTTAATAACAAAATATTGATGGGGAATGAATGAATTAATTCAAAATTAAATTAATTGTGTGTGTGTTTTACCTTGTGGGGATATTATTTTAGGTCCCCATGAGGAAATTTTTGTGAAAACTGTACATGTTGGTGTGTGTGAATAGTTACATATAAATTAAGTCCTTCAGAGTACAGTAAAAGTAAAATATGACTTAGTAACACCTTAGCAACTACTATAGAGTGATGTTTAGGTGGTTCATTCCTCTGTGGCGACCCCTGATAAATAAGCTGAATGAAGTGAATGAATGAATCAATCTTCATTGTTCATGTAAGTAACATTCACTAACATTGCTGTTCATGTGGGTTAGTTAGCAGTCTTTCCACATGAGATGTGGCTTATGTTTAACCCCTTGAAGTGTTTTGTTGACCTGTGTGGTGTGTGGAGATCGTGTGCTTCCGTGGAGCTGAAGAGATTCAAACACTGCAGTCAAGCTCAACACGGGAAACTCTGATGAGTTATGAGTTTGGACATCGCCGGGTCATTTCACATTCCTTTCATTTCATAGTGCTTTCTTTTCTCATCTTCAAAGATGGCTTTAAACAATAGAAGAAGAAATGAACACTAGAAGAAGAAAAGAAAAAAGAAAAGACATCAGATTGGTCCATCTAAAACTCAGCATTTAAGATGGGCTCCTCCTAAATAAATGAAAGGGACATTTATCATTTATGATATTATTATTAAACTATTTACAAACAAAGGCTCAGCAAAACAGTTGTGCATCTCAGAGCAAAGCTGTGGAGTTTCATTCTGGAATGAATCTGTTTCTGAACAAATCATTACAGTCAATGATTCAACGATCCCATTTCAGTCAATGATTCAACGATCCCATTTCAGTCAATGATTCAATGATCCCATTTCAGTCAATGATTCAATGATCCCATTTCAGTCAATGATTCAATGATCCCATTTCAGTCAATGATCCCATTTCAGTCAATGATCCCATTTCAGTCAATGATTCAATGATCCCATTTCAGTCAATGATTCAATGATCCCATTTCAGTCAATGATTCAATGATCCCATTTCAGTCAATGATTCAATGATCCCATTTCAGTCAATGATCCCATTTCAGTCAATGATTCAATGATTCCATTTCAGTTAATGATTCAATGATCCCATTTCAGTCAGTGATTCAATGATCCCATTTCAGTCAATGATTCAATGATCCCATTTCAGTCAGTGATTCAATGATCCCATTTCAGTCAATGATTCAATGATCCCATTTCAGTCAGTGATTCAATGATCCCATTTCAGTCAGTGATTCAATGATCCCATTTCAGTCAGTGATTCAATGATCCCATTTCAGTCAATGATTCAATTATCCCATTTCAGTCAGTGATTCAATGATCCCATTTCAGTCAGTAATTCAATGATCCCATTTCAGTCAGTGATTCAATTATCCCATTTCAGTCAATGATTCAGTGATCCCATTTCAGTTAATGATTCAATGATCCCATTTCAGTCAATGATTCCATTTCAGTCAGTGATTCAATTATCCCATTTCAGTCAATGATTCAATGATCCCATTTCAGTCAATGATTCAATGATCCCATTTCAGTCAATGATTCAATGATCCCATTTCAGTCAATGATTCAATGATCCCATTTCAGTAAATGATTAAATGATCCCATTTCAGTCAGTGATTCAATGATCCCATTTCAGTCAGTAATTCAATGATCCCATTTCAGTCAGTGATTCAATGATCCCATTTCAGTCAATGATTCAGTGATCCCATTTCAGTTAATGATTCAATGATCCCATTTCAGTCAATGATTCCATTTCAGTCAGTGATTCAATTATCCCATTTCAGTCAATGATTCAATGATCCCATTTCAGTCAATGATTCAATGATCCCATTTCAGTCAATGATTCAATGATCCCATTTCAGTCAATGATTCAATGATCCCATTTCAGTAAATGATTAAATGATCCCATTTCAGTCAATGATTCAATGACTTCCTTCACCGCAGTCAGTAAGGATCCATTTACACTATCAGGTCTTGATGCCCAATTCCAATTTGTTGCCTGTAACGCTCGTCTTTAAATCAACGGGATACACAAGAATAAAAATAAAAAAATGGTTCAATTCTCTAGTTCCTGTTTTCAAATTTTATCATGGATTGATAAAGAATACTTTAAGTATTATAACTACACAGATCTCTGAAAATGTCCTTACATTCAAACAAAAAAACAAACAACATTCGTACAATAACACAATACAAAAAATGGTGAATCCCTGTGTGTGTGTGTGTGTGTGTGAGTGTAAAGTCCAAAAGTCCGTGGATGTGTACGTGCAAAATGGTTCGCGCTCACCCCAAAGTTTGAGTCCAGATAATTGGAACCATGCCTTGTTGCTGTACGTTAAAGGTCCTCCTAGGATAGTCTTGACTGTGGGTCTGCAAGACTAATGAGTCCTAAAAAGAACAAAAAATTCCACGCAAAACAATTGTCCTTTGCCCACGAATCAAAAAAAAAAAAAAAAAAAACAAGGTAGATTTGGCAAACACCTCACTCCATGTGCTCCTCTGGCTTCTTCAGATGTCACCTTGAGCAGTGTCCATGTGCCCACTATCTCCCCATTGTGGTGTGTATGTTATGGTAAATGTGTATTTATGGAAAAAAACAGCAACAGTTGGAACAGGAAATAGATTAGACACATTCACTTCCCCTCATCACTTCAAAATAAAGACTGTAAAATAAGACCATTACTCATTATATAGTTAGGCTACAAAAAAACTAAGTGCGAGTATGCTTAACCGCATGGCCTATTCACACATTTAATGAATTTTTCAGTCAGCATAAACTCAATTATGTGGCAGCGCTACAGCCTATATCTGATTTTTTTTTTGACTGTCCGCTTACACATTCTTTTAATTGTGACCAGGGCTTTACATTAACACCCGCCAACCCGCCAAATGCGGGTAGATTTCAGCAATGGCAAGTTAGAGAACCACTCTCACTACCCACTTTGGCTGGTTGAAGATCATTTTAAAATGATAGTTTTCTTAAAAGCAGGGTTCGACAATAAAGAGTCCCAATATACATGCAAATGCCATCTTAGAATCGAGAAACAGCATGGCCGACAAAAATAGCATCCGCGCGAGCAAAAGAAAGCAGGTGAATACCAAACGAGAGGCTGATTACTCGCGCGCACAAGTGATATGATGCACGCTCCCGTTTCCTGCCGCGAAGCAATCGTGCCTGGAAATGCAACTGCTGCGATCGGTTCTCTTTAAAATAGATACCTGATGGCAACAGATGGCCAAAAAGTGATGCTCGTGCACCCACAACACTGCAGCTTACAAAAGCTCCGGATGTTTTTTAAATATGTATTTTTGGAAGCAAAACTGAACTATTCTTGGAACACAACAGATTATGGGCCTAACGTTACCTGTGTGCGCGTGATCATCCTTCCATTATCACACACGGTATGTTTTTCACCTGCTTTCAGTTCAACTTGCTTACGGTTATTTTTGTTAATATGGTTTAATTATCCTTTTTACAATAACATTGCTTTAATAGGAGATGTATGTGTAGTTAACTAGTGATCTGAGAGACATTTAGCCTGGACAGACTAGGCTACTTTGCATAGTTTTAGATACATGGTAATAATCATTTTGTGTGTATATGTGTGTATATATATATATATATATATATATATATATATATATATATATATATATATATATATATATATATATATATATATATATATATATATATATATATATATATATATATTTTTTTTTTTTTTTTTTAATAAAGGTTTTGTTGAATAAAAAGACATGTTATTTAACATTTGTGGCTAAGAAATAATTATTTATTTATTTTTGGTGTGGTCTGAGATAAATTTGGTGAATCCTTAGTGTTGAGCCACACTGCAACACTATGAAACCACAACCCATTTGCTCATGCTTAAGTTCATACACACACAAAAAAAGTGAAATGAATGAGGAGGCATGTGGACATAATACAAAGTCTAAATCAAGTAATTTTAGCATGTCAAAAAGTCAAATTTATGCATATAAATATATTTTCCCAATAACAAAATTGTGTGTGAAAATGACGAGTGGCTAGTGATGTTGGAAAACTACCACAGTGGCTGGTGATCAAATCGTTTATTGGCTACCTTCTTTGCTCAATGTACATTTCACTCAAGGGGTGGCGCGGTGGCGCAGAGGTTAGCACTGTCACCTCACAGCAAGAAGGTCACTGGTTCGAGTCACGGATGGGCCAGTTGGCGTTTCTGTGTGGAGTTTGCATGTTCTCCCCGTGTTGGCGTGGGTTTCCTCCAGGTGCTCCGGCTTCCCCCACAGTCCAAACACACGCTATAGGTGAATTCAATAAACTAAATGGGCCGTAGTGTATGTGTGTGTGTGTGTTTGAATGTGTGAGTGTGTATAGGTGTTTCTTAGTGCTGGGTTGCAGCTGGAAGGGCATCCACAGCGTAAAACATATGCTGGATAAGTTGGCGGTTCATTCCGCCATGGCGCCCCTGATAAATAAGGGACTAAGCTGAAGGAGAATGAATAAATACATGAATTTTACTCAGTGTCCGGAGAGATTTAATGTTATAATGTTTCACCTTGTGAGGGAAAAATGACAGTAATGAAAATCAAGAACACTTTGACTGAAAGTTACAACCAAAAGCGGCATATGTGGCATAGTAAGGGCATTTTTATCACTAGTTTTGTTGTGTTTATAATGGCTAATGATTAATTTCAACCAAATGACATAATTGAAAACAATAGCGCCACCTATGGCTCAAAATAAACTGGAAAAAATTTAGATTTTTTGTTGAATAATGTTAAATATGTTCTGTTTCTTTTTCTGCATATTTCCTTAAAGAGGCATCAACTTTATATTAAGGCATTTATGTCTAAATACCCAGGATTCCCTTTATAGGAAACCTATTGAGGAATTACCAACCTACGTCACACATGACGTCACACGGGTTACCGGTTGCAATAGCAAACATGTCATGTTGTGCGGTAGGATGCCAAATTCGACTTTTACCGTACACCACACTGCTTTTGATGCCAACCGCAGACATCTTTGGCTAAAAGGGAGCTGAATGGAGTGAGGGCCTAATTAGAAATGCTGGACTCTGCAGTTATCATGTTATATCAGGTAAGTTCACGCTATGCTGAATCATACACATTACTCGTTTTTGATTGCAGCAATGATTTCAGCAAAAACAGTTACATATTGTGAATTAAACTGCGGACACAATGCTGAGAATGAAATGTAAACATGTACGTTCACATACCCTGCCATACAGGTGCAGTTCGCTGTCAGAATGCTGTTGTTTTGCTTGTTGATGATTACCTAGGTCTTGTATAGCTCCGTCTTCTTTCCTTGTCTTTGGCTAGGCAGATCCTCGGTTTTTAGCACTACATAGTTTTGAATCTGGTAATCATGGACCATTATTTCTTGCACATGACCACACAGAACACAGTTCAGGGCATACAAAGACTTGTAGATCTTTAACTTCTCTCTTGTAACAACACTTGGAGTTTCAATGAGATTGTATATTTGAGGCTGGATGCTTGGCCATTTAGTCTTATCCAATATCTATTGGGAGGGTGCTATCGCAGATAGACCTGTCAAACGAACGCCACTCACTTTAACGGTAATTTTGACGAATAACTGTGCTTATCATTGGTTGACAAGCTGTTATAATACGCTGAAAGTGTATCTAAGACAACAACAAACTCTGTACCGCATCGAATGTCATTCCCTCGCTGTAAATGCTAGGGCTCCTGTTTACAAACTGGTAATTTGCATGTTATGCCCCGTTTTAAAAACATAAAATAATGTAAAATAAGTCTCTGATGTCCCTAGAGTGTGTGTGTGTGTGTGTGTGAAGTTTCAGCTCAAAAATACCACACACATAATGTTTTATAGCTCAAAAACAGCCTTTTTAGGAGCCAAATCGTGACATTTTGGTCACTGTGGCTTTAAATTCAAATGAGATGTGCTCTTTTTAAAAGAGGGCGGAGCTATAAACACATATGCATCAGCATAGTGGCAGATTGAAACAGAACTAATGGTATCTGTGTTATAAAAAGTGACTCAGAAGAAGGTCTAAGGAGACTGCAATGTTCATTTGTGCATCTTAAATTAGCGGCCAGCTGCTTCTCACTTAGGGCTGTTTATGCTAATAAGGGAGAGATCGTCACTAATGGGAGGGGCCTTCCCCTTCTGATGACATGTACAAAGGAAGAATGTCAATCAAAGTGTTTCTGCAGACTGTTTTTATCAAGTGTGATTATAAAAATTTATATAATTCATTTGACCATTAGTCTTGGTTATATTCACACACTGCTGCCTCACAACTCTGTTTAAACCCCTCATAAAAGTGATTTTTGCATAATAGGTCCCCTTTAAAATAATATAATACATTTAAATGCATAGCAAACTTGGTCCCTTATCTCAAAGACAACACAAATGCACTAAGAGAATACCCAGACAACTTGAGTTTGGATTTCTTGGAGCTTTTATGAAGAACACAGCAGTGAAGTAAAGTGGAGTAATGGCTCTCAAAGGACACGACACTGTTCAGTACGACCAAAGCGGACCCAGAGGATTTATAAGTGAAAGAGTGGGATCAGAACGGCAGGTGGAAATCAATGGATCTCACAGTGTGAAGCTGAAGGCAGAACAGACCAGACGGGATTAAATCAGAGCCGTGCTGTTCAACACTAGACCTTAAAACAGCACACGGAGAGAGAGCAAACCACAAGTCACCAAACAGCGGTCACCGCCTGTTTCACTTCCACACAGAGACGATCCTTATTCTTTTAAATCAGGCTTTGACAAACTAGGCTTCATTTTTATATTCACAAATATTCCGACATGTATGTTGATGAGTTCAATGATGCAAAATGTTTGAAACTCAGTGGCTTCAAGATTTACAGTTGAAGTCAGAGTTATTATTAATGTAACAACGAGTCTGGCAATGGAGTTGAGGATCCAGAAATGCAGCATGTTTATTAAATAGAACACAAACAAACAATCGAAATGGGAGCAAATATAAGTTTAAAGGTGCTGTATGTAAGTTTTTGACTCTTATAAAGCATAAAAAATACCATAATATGTTTGCAGGTATTTCAGAAACATGCTAAGTGAACATTCTTGTTCATCTGAAAAACAATGCTGAAGTCAGATATCCTACTTTGAAAATGTGGGTTACGTGCCGGAACGTCTGTCTTTGTTTTGGTCACTTTAACCTGGCCTGTGCCAGTTTAGCCAATTATATTTCAGCACCCCGGGTTGCCTTGGTGGAAAAACACATATTTCATTTATTCAGTCATGAGGGCTCTCAGAGTATGTGTTCACAACCGAAATGCGAACTCTGGTGGACAGCAACAGCTTCCAAAATGAGATGCAGATTTAGAGTTCCACATCGTGGTTATTAATTAGCAAATAATATAAATATTACGAACGCAAACATTAGGTGAGCAGCTTACATTGTAACCCCTTGTCCCAACAACACGCTAGGCGATGAGATACTAAGTGTTAAGCAATTTGGCTGTTTGCACCAGACGAAATGTTTTGACACAGTGTCGTCATCCCAAAATGCAAGTGTTTCAAAACACTGCACCGAAGCATGATCCAAAACACACAGGTCACGTGACTAAAGTGTTTCGAAACACCAGGTCACGTGACTAAAGCAATTCAAAGCATTGGTCAATTCAGAAGGGTTTTGATACCTGGTGAATTTGAGTTTGACTGACAAAGTCGGAAAAAGGCCTCTACCTTATGTAGCCTAGTGGACTGGGCTGAAATACTGAAATTTTGACTTTCATAATGTTACTTTTTATGACCGAAACAAGATATATTTATTCACAAAGTGTTCATCCGGATGTCAGACCAATGCTAAAACAAAACACGTTACAAGAACAGAGCATTTAAAAACTAACATCTGTAGCTGTATCACCCTGGATTCGAACCCATTATTTCGGCGTGCTAGGAACTCTCACCACTTCACTAAGTCATTTGTAACCTCAACTCTACAACGTGGGGTTTAATACCTCAATTTGGATAACTGTTTCTTTGTGGAAGCTGTTCCAGAGCAAAAAATAAAAATGACCACTAGGTGTCACTGTAGAGACGGGTTTCGAAACGTTTCGAAGCTTCGACACATTTGCTTCGACTGTTTCAGTGTTTCATGAAACCTTGCTTTGCTCAAAACTAATACCTAGTTCAACCACTGGGTGTTAAACTTACATGCTGCACCTTTAAGGGCAATCCCAAAAGAGTACTCAGGATCACAGATGAAGAGATCGGTACAGGCAGCAAGCAGCATAAACAATACACAAGGCGAGGGTCAGGAAATGCGGCAAGACAAGACAAGGAAACACTTTGTATTGTTACAACAAGTAGATTCAGAATGAATGTGTGTGTGCGCTGTTTTTATGGTCCATCAGATTAGTTTGTCATGAGCTTCCAGTTAAGTGTGTGAAATCAGGGGGGATCAGAAACTGGTGTGTGTGAGGTGCATGATGGGAGTTGTAGTTCATTAAATCAGCAGATGGTGAATTTCTGTTTAACGGAATTAAGATTAATTTCTAAACATAATAACATAATAGTTTTAATAATGTTTCTCAGAGATGGGTTGCAGCTGGAAGGGCATCCGCTGCGTAAAACATGTGCTGGATAAATTGGCGGTTCATTCCGCTGTGGCGACCCCGGATTAATAAAGGGACTAAGCCAAAAAGTAAATGAATGAATAAATGAATAGTTTTAATAACTCTAATTTAATTCTAATAACTGATTTCTTTTATCTTTGCCATGATGACAGGGTAACACTTTGCAATAAGGTTCATTATTTAATGCGTTTACTAACATGAACTACTCATGAACAACACTTGTACAGCATTTTTTTAATCATAATTGAACATTTACTAATGCATTATTAACATCCAAGTCCATGCTTGTTAACATTACAACTGCATTTTCGTTAACTAACGTTAACTAACATGAACAAATACTGTAGTAAATGTATTGTCCATTGTTTGTTCATGTTAGTAAATGCATTAATTAATATTAACTAATGAACCTTATTTTAAAGTGTGACCGATGACAGTAAATAATATTTGACTAGACATTTTTCAAGATACTAGTATTCGGCTTAGAGTGACATTTAAAGGCTTCACTAGATGAATTAGGCAAGCCATTGTAGAACAATGGTTTGTTTTGTAGACAATCCAAAACAAATATGCTTAAGGGGGCTAATAATACTGACCCTAAAATGGTTTTTCAATTTTTTAAACCACTTTCATTCTAGCCAAAATAAATCAAACAAGACTTTTTCCATGAGAACAAATACTGTGAAACATTCCTCACTCTGTTAAACAGCATTTGGGAAATATTTGAAAAAGGCGGACTAATAATTGTGAGCTGTATTTCTCGGTTCTCAGAAATGTATCCCTGGACACATTTTCCCAATAAGCCTGTTTTGAAAATTTCAGACTTCATTGTGCAAAGACCTTAACAGTCATGCACATCCGCCAAGATGGAAAACAATAGCAAATTGGACTGAAAAACGCATTGTGTTGTGAACAGCCCCTAATGGACTATACCTCATGTTGACTGTAACACTGATCTGAAACTGATGAGGTTTGGTGATGTTTTAGGACTGATAGAGCCAGGATGGATGTTTTCCCGTGTGGAAGAAGGACAGAAGCAGCATTCTGAAGAGCTGACGGTGGATGTTCACGGAGGATGAACTCTGCAGGATTACCCAAGATGCTGAGCTCAACAGAGACCTGCTCATCACTCACGCAGCTATCTTACAAAATAACAACGGAAGATCACACTTGCTTTAATAATCACATCAGGAGCCAATCATCACTCAGTGTTTTGTGCACTGCATACATTTTTTAGCTGCTAGTTACATTTTCCTCAGAGATTAGTTTTAAATCACAACTTAGAGTCGAAGTCAAAAGGATTATCCCTCCTGTTTATATGTATTGCTGTATAAAATATCGCATGACAATAAAGCTCTATTAAAAAGTGAGATTTCTCTCCAGGTGAAAGCATCATATGTGACCCGACTGACGCACAAACAGCCTTATTTCACATGTCAGTGGTAAGTTGTGTTGGGTTACAAAGATAACGAAAACCGATGTCTCCTGAGCTCTTCAGTCTCAGCCAGTGGAGTGTGTTTGCGTGCCATTCACAGCCTTCACAGATGCTTCACTTCGCAAAGAGGAACGGACATCATTTATTTACCCATGGACACAACTGATTTGCACAGCATGGGTCATACTATTATTAATATTTCAGTCCACAGCAGTGATACTGTCATTTACACCTCATTTAATGTGCTAATATGGATTACAGCATTTATTAGATGTGTCATTTGTGGCCGTGTATTGCTGTAGACATGACATTTGATTGATGAACGCCTGTCAGGTTATATGGGTTTGCTTTCCATTAATATGCATATGAGGCATTATTCAAAATATGCAGTAAGGGACTCGTGTCTAGTTATGATAAATAATATGAGAGGGTGTAAAGTAAAAAACTACAAATACTCAAAGTACTGTAATTAGTTTTTCCTCAGGAATTCTACTTTACGAAGTTGTAAAAAAAAAAAAAAAAGTACTTTAACTTTCACTTGCGTTCAATTTTAGATTAGATTAGATTCAACTTTATTGTCTTTACACATGTACAAGTACAAGGCAACGAAAGGGTAGGGGCGGGGGGGCTGGGGTCAAAAGAGTCAATAGCCGCGTTTCCACTATCGCGCCTAAAGCGAGCAAGCCAGGGCGAGCCAAGGCCAGTCGCGTTTCCACTATCACTTCCGGGGCGTAATCGGGCCAAAGCGGGGCTTCCTTGGGGCCAGCGTCCGGCCTTTTTCTGCCCGCCGAATACCTTGGAGCCAAGGAGGGCCAACTGGGGCTTCGGGGCGGGGTTAAGTTCAAAGGCGGAGTTTTCCTGTCAGGTAAAGAGGAGACAAGATGCTTTCTTCCCTTACATTTGTTTTGCTATCGCGCTTGATCAACTCAATAAGAAGAATAAAAAATAAATGCCGCCGAACTCGAATGTCCTTATCCAGGGATCGCTGTCTGGCCTTACACCAACAGACCACAAACAGTAAAAAAGCAATGGCTTCGGTGTTCTCCATCTTCCAGCTCTCGTAGTGATGCCAGGTTGTGTTTGTGGTTATAATTTGAGTTTTTTGTTCCCGCTGAAGTGGGCGGGTTGTGTGACGGGTTGTGTGACGTTTGATTTGGGGGACGTTCTGGGGGCGGTGTTTGCGTGACGCGCTGCAAGCAACTAGCCTGACAGTGGAAACGCGACATGATTTCGGCCTCATTTCTCAACCTCCCGGGCTATTGGCCCGGCCTGGCCCGATTAAAGCCCTGGCCCGATAGTGGAAATGCGGCTAGTGAGGGGCAGAGTTCAAAAGGGAGACAACTCTGGGGAAAAAGCTGTTCCTCAGTCTGCTGGTTTTTGTCCGGGGGAGCCTGAAGCGCCTGCCGGAGGACAGTAGAGAAAACAGTCTGTGAGCAGGGTGAGAGGTGTCCTTAAGAACACTGCATGCTCGGCGCAGACAGCGTTTCTTCTGGATGTCCTTCCTTTCCCCTTCACTAGGTTAAAGTTACTGTATGTAATTAGGCAAGTCATTGTATAACAATGTGGTTTGTTCCGTAGACAATCAAAAACTAAATATTTCGGTAACACTTTATAAAAACGACACACTATGAACCATTTATTAAGCATTAGCAAATAGTTACCCTATTATTTGTTAAGCATTAACTCTACATTAACAAACGTTAGTAAGCATTCATAATGTGCTTAAGGATTGTACTTTCATAATTTGTGACTGGTTGATTTTTCATTACTTAAGTATCAGATTATTTACAAACCATTTGTTTTTAAGAATAGTTGGTGGTTTTTAAGATCATTCAGAATGAGTTAGCAAAAGATTAATAAACTATAGAAATCAGCGTTTATATATCTTATTATATATCTTATTATAACGCGTATAGTAATGGTTACTATGTATGTTAATAAATGCTTTATTAACTTAACTTCATAAAGTTTTGTGACCTAATCTAAAGCGAGGACTATTTATGCTTTATAAATACCTTATAAATGACAATTAAACGCTCAGTATAGATCTTTGCAATCTTATCTAAAAAAATAACATTACTGTAAAGTTTAAACATTGCTGAATAACAGTGTCAAAATATAACATTAAACTGGATAAAACAACAACAACAATATAATAATTTTGTGCTGTTTAAACTGTACAGTAATTTTATTTTACAAAGATTATTTTGCAATGATTATGTTTCATTTGATACAGTTTAATTTGTGTATCCTTAAATGAATAGAAATTAATAAAGTCGTTTATTTTCTTTTTTCCTGTTTAGAATATGACTGAGCCTTTAATTGTCATTTATAAAGGATTTACAAAGCATTATTAGTCCTCACTTTAGATTAGGTCACAAAACTGGATGAAGTTGACTTAATAAAGCATTGATTAACATACAAATGAATTATTATGCAACAAACAGGACTGACAACCACTCATCCAGCCAGCAGATGGAGCCCTCGCCTGAATTCTGACTGCAAGTTCTTCGTTGGTTACTTCCTGTTTAGTGGCCATATTAACCTGGCCACACCAAACACTCTAGTATTGCCAGTATCTGCTGCCTTACCGAGCGTTTTCTCACTCTTTTGTTCTGCCTTTCTGTTATGACCTTTGAGCCTGTTTTTGTTGACTACTGATTTTTGGATTACTCTTATTGCCTTGGAGGACTTTCTGTTTGTTGCTCTGAACTTGCTTGCTTTCCAACTCCGATTTAGCCTGGTGATTTGGATATGTTTGCTGAGAACTATTAAACTTCTTGCACTTGGATCTAATCTGTTTCCATGTCGTCACCACCGCCATTGTCACAAATAAACATTATAAATGCTAATTTGAATAGTTTTTTAATCTGTTACTTACACATTCTGACTGATATTAAAAACCAGCAACTTCTCTTAATTACCTGGTTTGTAAATAATGCAATACTTAATCTAGTAATGAACAAAAATCATTAGCAAAGTATGTGTCAAGCCCATAGACTGTAAAATATATGGACGTAGTATCCGTGACATCACTCATAGGTTTCTGAACACTGCAAAAGAAGCTAAAAGTAGGCGCGGCCAAGCGTCGCCATTTTGTTCGCGCGTCATCGCACCCACGGCGGGATACCAGACAAGGGCAAAGAGGCGGAGAGTGAGCGGAGCTACAGACACCTGCTGGCACTTTGCTTAGACCTGGCAGACAGACTTTACTGGGAGAACGCTTAATACTTTATTACCTGCAACTCGTTTGTGTTCTGACCACATGTGCTTGGCTGTACACTATATCAATAAAGTGTTTAGACTTTTAACACTGTTGTAATACACTGAGCCACTAAGCATTGTTCTTATGACGTTTTTCTACCGGAGGAAAACGCAAATTACTTCCAAACACTTCAGATATATTCTGTGTTAGTAAATGCAAGACTATTGATGAACTCCAGCATAACAGTGTATGATAACGCTTCAGATGACTGTTCTAGAGCTACAGCTAATCAATCTGTCACATTCTGGAGGGCATTACATTATTAATGATAGATGATCTTAAATAAAAACAAATACATTTATAGAGATGGTGTATAAGTATATAACTTTACTCACATGGGAAACGGAGACCACGTGAATGGTTTGTGAGCACAATTAAATGCACACAGCATCCCATATCATCTGATAATTGTAAGAAATAAGTCCAAAAGGCAGCTGACTGTGTAAAGCCACATAAAACAAAACAAAAATACGATGAATATGCCAAGATCAGTGGCTAATCTGCCGAATTCAGCTGAGGTGAAGTGACGGCGACCAGAGAGACCTAGCTGTCACTCAAGTGGCCACGCCCTTAATTATGCAAACTTAATATAACCTAATATAAAGGAAATGGATGAGTTCACCCCCTCACAGTTGTCATGGAGGGTAATAATAGCTATATGAACCAAAATCGTTCTTTGTACCAGGCTGTAAACACCTTTTTTTTCTGCTGTAAAGTTGGCCATTCTAACAGTGGGCTCAATTGCAATTTGTTCTATTATGGAGCCAGGACTAGCGGAATTTTGATGAATTGCAGTTTCAGTTACTTCCGTATTGGCCTCTCAAGGGAGAGCGGGAGGTTACCGCTTGGTCAAGCCAAACTAAAAGAAAAAGAAAAAAATCCATCCGCCAATCGGAGGGAGAGGCGGAAGGGCATGGAGTAGTTCGGCTTTCACGTAGGACAAAAAGGAAACTGAAACTTAACCCAGAACCGAATCTCCGCCAAAACGAAACCTCCGCCAAAGCTGAATCTCAACTGAAATTGAGCAAAAGAGAAAGCACAACAGTTCAAAAACCATCATCAAGTCCCGGAGTGGCAGCCGGTGAGAACTTTACTTTGTTCATTATATGAGAATCGCGGCTGGAATGTCAGTATTTGAGGGCAAATCAGCTGTGAAGCAGTATCCAAGTTCAAGTTCAGCACAGAGAAAAACATGCTCCTACAGTTCTTATCTGCTCGCAGCTTAGTTATTTGAAATTACAAATAGTTTATTTGGAAACTAGAAGATGTTATTAAGCACAAATGTATAGTTTTGGATATTTTAATCATCATTTTGGTGCTATCTCATTGACGAAGATGTTAATTTTTCTTCCGTGATTTATAGACGTGCACATAAGCTGATCGCTGCAGTAGCATAATTAATCTTATTTCATTTAAATATCTTAAAACTAAATATTTAAGTTCAGTATATTCAACTGTACTGTTGATTTGTGTTTTAACAAGTGTTAAATCATCCTAATATTTGTAAATGCTGTGTGAAAATTCAGACAAAATGCACAAATGTTTGTATATATAAGTTTATTTGCAATTTAATTACATATCTTGTATTTTTGTTTATTTTGAAGGTTTTTCACCTTCCTACCTTTCTTCTGCATTTATGATGCAATAAATATATGCATGGAATCCAGTTAAATCTCCTTTGATGATGCGTCGTCCTTTCAAGCGGGAAAACGTGTGCATAAGAGAAATAGCTTGACAGTATGAAAACACAATCATTAAGCACATTATACATATGCGTTTAAGTCAAGAAATGAGCATTTGTATCTGCAGTTATAACTGCTTAATAATTTAATAATTATAAATGTAATAATTTACTGCCTAACAGATAATGGGTTAAATTTGCTAATGCTTAATAAATGATTCGTAGTGTGTAGTTATTATAAAGTGTTACCGATATATTTCTCAAGGGGGCTAATAATATTGAACTTAAAATGGTTAGGTTATTCTAGCTGAAATAAAACAAAGAAGACTTTCTCCTAGGGGTGGGCGGTCACCGGTGTGACATTGCGCCACGACATGGATTTTCTAATACCGTCAATACCGTAATAAATCAATTATGCGCCTTGAACGGCTGCATTTACATCAATAATAGCTAATTCTAAATAATAAGGCATTCAATTTTCTTCAAACGTTCAGTTGTGGTCTGAATACATGTCCTTATACTACAGGGCTCGAAATTGCAACCATTTTGGTCGCATGAGCGCCCGAAATTTAATCTATGCGCCCTCATAATATATTTGGGAGCATTTGTGTGTCTGAATATAATGGTTGTAGTGCAATCTGATTTGATTTTCTCTAAAAACTTGCTGAATCGCTCTACCCTGCTGCTGTATTGGTTCATATTAGCTGTCAGTCACTCAACGCTTCCCGCTGTCAGATAACAGGGAGCTTTTGTTACTGCAGGAAATGCAAACGGCTGAAGAGTGAAAAGTGCACAGGTTTGCAAACCTCACCTAAAGTTATAATAATAATAATGGCGCAGATGACAGCGATCATGACATGAGGTAAATGTTGATCCGCCAGCTGAGATCAATCGAGTGTTTTCAGAGAAGGTGCCCGAATCTCGATGCGTTGCATTCACTGCGTGTTCAGCGCAAATGTCCGCTAAATATAAAATCTAACACTGTAGACATCATCGCCAAAGAAACTCGCCTTTACTAAGTTTACACTGAAACTACAGCTCATAACAAAGAGCGGAATTGCGCTGGTGGTCATCATGAGAATCCTGCTCTGTCTGCTCATAAATTGGTGCGGCTGACTCGCCTGCTTTATTCCACCAACACAGAGAAATGAAGATCAGCTCATAACGAGACTGAGCATTTAAAATGACCCAAACCAAAACTTTTAAAGAGTGATAGAAGTGAGACTTTCTTTTGTCCGTTCTTCCTTGAGATGTATATTATTTTGCTATTTAAAGTAATACCATGATATTATACCGTCACCGTTCAAAAGATGAAAAATACCGTGATATTAATTTTAGGTCGCCCACCTCTACTTTCTCCAGAAGAAAAAAGTTTATAGGAAATACTGTGAAAAATTCCTTGCTCTGTTAAACATCATTTGTGAAATATTTCGAAGGCCTACAATCAATCTACATCTTCATGCAAACTGTACCATTTATCAAACTAGCACACACACAAAAAACACAACCGAGACGACACTTAACTCTAATGAGACATGCAGCTGTAATTTCCACCACACCTCCAGATCATGTTATTTTACCCAGCAATTACATCTCATATCTGATGTACAGCGGCATAACAGAGCTATGATAATGGACCATTAGCAAACCAATAAGCCAGAGTCTCCCTTCCTTCCTCCAGATTTACAACCACCGCATGAGAATAAAAAAGTGAAAGTTCTCACCTTAAGTGAGTGATGAAATACGGCTAATGGAAGTGGACGTCGTGACAGGAGATTTACGGCATCTGTGAGTCTGGTTCGGCGGGACGGCTGCGATAATCCCGGTGGCATTAACAGTGTCCGGCCTGGCGTTCGGCAGCCGTGAATCACTGCAGGACGTCTGGAGCTGTCAGAGTCAGATCTGTGGTGCTTTGTCAGCGCGTGACCTTCAACACTGAGAGGAAAAACACTGGTTTTAGTGGAGTTCAGATGCACAGAGGTCAAACAGGCAGGCCAGACCCATGGCACAGTTATTCACAAACCACCAGCGATCGAGTTGATAAATGCAGTATCCAGTGGGCATGTTTATGTCAATATGATGTCAAATTAATGTCAAGCATGATGTCAGAAATACTAAAAAATGATGTCTATTTGACATTCACACAGTAATGTGCTTTTCACCAACAAAATAACAAAACATAAATGATTTATTCACATATAAATTATATAGAAATGACATGTAAATATATTTCCTTTGTGTATTTTTGTATTTTTTGTAGATATAGTGCTCAGCATATATAAGTACACCCCTTACAAATCCATCTTTTAAATTCATATTTTTAATAGGAAGCTATACAACATTATATTTATGCATATACTCAGTAGAGGTGGGCGATATGACCTAAAATTAATATCACAGTATTTTTCATCTTTTGAACGGTGACGGTATAATATCACGGTATTACTTTAAATTGCAAAATAATATACATCTCAAGGAAGAACGGACAAAAGAAAGTCTCACTTCTATCACTCTTTAAAAGTTTTGGTTTGGGTCATTTTAAATGCTCAGTCTCGTTATGAGCTGATCTTCATTTCTCTGTGTTGGTGGAATAAAGCAGGCGAGTCAGCCACACCAATTTATGAGCAGACAGAGCAGGATTCTCATGATGACCACCAGCGCAATTCCGCTCTTTGTTATGAGCCGTAGTTTCAGTGTAAACTTAGTAAAGGTGAGTTTCTTTGGCGATGATGTGTACAGTATTAGACTTTATATTTAGCGGACATTTGCGCTGAACACGCGGTGAATGCAACGCATCGAGATTCAGGCACCTTCTCCGAAAACACTCGATTGATCTCAGCTGGCGGATCAACATTTACCTCATGTCATGATCGCTGTCATCTGCGCCATTATTATTATTATAACTTTAGGTGAGGTTTGCAAACCTGTGCACTTTTCACTCTTCAGCCGTTTGCATTTCCTGCAGTAACAAAAGCTCCCTGTTATCTGACAGCGGGAAGCGTTGAGTGACTGACAGCTAATATGAACCAATACAGCAGCAGTGTAGAGCGATTCAGCAAGTTTTTAGAGAAAATCAAATCAGATTGCACTACAACCATTATATTCAGACACACAAATGCTCCCAAATATATTATGAGGGCGCATAGATTAAATTTCGGGCGATCATGCGACCAAAATGGTTGCAATTTCGAGCCCTGTAGTATAAGGACATGTATTCAGACCACAACTGAACGTTTGAAGAAAATTGAATGCCTTATTATTTAGAATTAGCTATTATTGATGTAAATGCAGCCGTTTAAGGCGCATAATTGATTTATTACGGTATTGACGGTATTAGAAAATCCATGTCGTGGCGCAATGTCACACCGGTGATGACTATGACACCGGTGTACCGCCCACCCCTAATACTCAGTGGTGTAAAGTAGCAAATTACAAATACTCAAGCTACTGGAACTGAAGTAGTTTTAAAAATGTGTGCTTTTACTTTCCCTTGAGTACATTTTTAGTGCTGTATCTGTACTTTTACTCCACTACTTCAACCTGCAGTCACTACTTTATTTTTTCTTGCCTCTTGGGATTAGAAAAATCAGTCATGTAATCAATCAATCTGTCCAGTCAAATCACACAAGGTGAATCATATACTCAGTGGTGTAAAGCATTGCTTCTCAAACTTTTAAGCCAGCGACCCCCAATGTAAGATCGTCAAGAACTCGCGACCCCCTACTACCAAAGCATTTACAAACAATTAAAATAACTTCTTTTAAAGCTGTTCACAAAATTTTAACTATGTTACTGTACATTACAGGGCTCGAAATTAACATTTTTGCCTGGTAGCACTGGTGCTCCTAACTTTAAAAATGTAGGCGCACCAGCCAAAATTTAGGCGCACCCACCAATTATGAGTACCACAAGTTTTATAAACATATTTATTGCATTGGAAATCAACATTAGTTAAAACTAACAAGCAGAAAATATATATGCATGAGTGAGGAAAACATGTCTCAGTGAAATCCCGTTATCACAAGACAATACATTTTTATAACATAATTGAGAGACCAAATGATACACGAACTGCTCACCGGCCCTGCACGCACTGCTTGACATGAATGAATGAATCTGGTAATGATAACTGTGCTGTGTTCTCACGGGTGGTGTCTGATACTGCACAGATGCTTTTGACATATACGCTTTTCGTAAGCTGCAAAATTAGTTCAATCTTAGTCGGTGCAAACCCTTTTGCGATGGTGTACATGGTGTTAAATTTTACATTTAGCTGCACGGCTGACAGCATCTGGCGAATAAATGAAGGATTAAACAGAACCTCTTGTGCTTAAAATGTGTAGATATGGCAAACAATTAGCTGAAAATTCTTTACCACAGACTTTACAGTGAATGCTTTAGTTATTTTCATAGCGGACTTGAAGCCACTGGGTTTTACCACATTCTCACCCTGTTATTTTTTGGCTTCTGTTTTCTGAGTCTTCGCTGAGGCCAACTTCCAGCCTCCGCCGCTGAGACTGCAGCTCTGCACAAGACATTTGGCCAGCGGAGAAATTAAAATGGTCGTGCCCAACTGAGTCTGGTTTCTCTCAAGGTTTTTTTTCTTTACTTCCGCCATTAGTGAAGTTTTTTTTCCCTCTCCGCTGTCGCCACTGGCTTGCATGGTTCAGGATCTATAGAACTGCGCATCGTTGGATTTGCTCTTCAGTATTTGGACTCTCAGTAGTGATTATTAAACCACACTGAACTGAGCTCAACTGAACTGAACTTAAACACTACAAACTGAACTACACTGTTCCTATTTACTGTGACCTTTTATGTGAAGCTGCTTTGACACAATCTACATTGTATAAGCGCTATACAAATAAAGGTGAATTGAATTTATCTTACCTGCTTTCTGAAACCGTTCTTCGCCAAACATGAACCCCATTGTCGTGGTCAAGTCCTCTCTGCCTCTCAAGTCTGCCAATGTACTGGGCAAACTGGTTGCAGCGGGAAAGCCGTCCATACGGAGGTAAGTGGTCAGCTGGTAAGCATAAAAAGGAATGGCATCATACCGCCTCGTAGTGTTCGTTTTGAAGATGACATGCAGCCATACGTACTTCAATTCAATTCACCTTTATTTGTATAGCGCTTATACAATGTAGATTGTGTCAAAGCAGCTTCACATAAAAGGTCACAGTAAATAGGAACAGTGTAGTTCAGTTTGTAGTGTTTAAGTTCAGTTCAGTTTAGCTCAGTTCAGTGTGGTTTAATAATCACTACTGAGAGTCCAAATACTGAAGAGCAAATCCAACGATGTGCAGCTCTACAGATCCTGAACCATGCAAGCCAGTGGCGACAGCGGAGAGGGAAAAAAACTTCACTAAATGGCGGAAGTGAAGGAAAAAAACCTTGAGAGAAACCAGGCTCAGTTGGGCACGATCATTTTAATTTCTCCGCTGGCCAAACGTCTTGTGCAGAGCTGCAGTCTCAGTGGCGGAGGCTGGAAGCTGGCCTCAGCGAAGACTCGTCTGTCCTCTGGAGCGTCACAGGAAACAGGTCTCATGTTCTCCACTCTTCCATGACCA
>NW_026613689.1:0-56501 GCF_903798145.1 Danio aesculapii | reverse complement strand
CACATTATTTCTGATTGCAAAGCACAAATTTGAGGTTTGTAGGTTCAGCATGATTATCATAGAGTCAATATTCTACCTCATTTGGTCATGCTTGATGGTCAATGTTTTACATTCTGAAATTTGGAGAAAGGTGTGAAGGTAATCTTAAGGTCACAAGACCCTTTGTTCATTTGGTCGTTCGTTGAGCGCAACAGGAGAAAAACAAAAAAATAACCCATTTCTTACAGAAGTCTGTGGCATTTGTTAAAAAACACCATTAATTAATTAATTTATCTAGTTGTTTACACATAGAAGCTTTATGTGTTTTAAAAGGGGCAATCAGATTTAATCGGGACTTAATTTTAATCAGTTCAATTCCATTCAAGTTTATTTGTATAGCGCTTAGCACAGTAATTAAATTGTGAACTAAAATGTAATCTGTTTGTTCAAACTCAGAAAATGTGAAATGTTTCCTGCAAGCATGTGATAAAAGTGAAACATTAATCTCTCCTAGTGATGCAGGAAGACAATCTTTTAAACGCTTTCTAGCTGCACGTTTTCACCCACTGTGTGACTGCAGCAGTTGCCATATTTGCCAGCTCACTGTAACCGCTAATGTGTAATATAGGGATAAATACAGTTTGAACCCAAAGATGACCAGTCTGTCAGATGCAGAAGATCCGGAGTCAGAGATTCAAATAAATAAAGTTGAGGATAGTTTGCACTTTTATCAGCAGAAGCCAGCTTCAACACTCGCAATGAGTTCATAGGTCGCTCTGCATACAATCACAAATTAACAACAATTATATTCTCACATAACGTCAATGTGTCAAACATGTATGTGTTTTAACCTGATTGGTTAAAGCACAGATAGACTTAGACAATTTCCACGTAGGTGCGTGCGTACAACAATATCTCAATATCTCAAGCATACAAACATCAGACATCTACTAGGCTGTTTAGAGCTGACCCCAGACCTGTGAAAGGATCCACAATCGAATAGAACACACACACACTCAAAGTACAATCTGTAGAGTCTGTACAGTCTGTATTAAAACTGCTTAATAACCGGAATGATCTACATTCAGGCTGCTATATTCTCACTACACAAAGTCTATTTTGAATGAAAGGAAAATCACTTTAAACAGAATTAACACATAGTAATAATATTAAAATCACTTTAGACAGCATTAACACATAGCAATACACATAGGAAAACAATCATCAAGCCCTTCATTTCCGCTCGAGGTCTCCTCTGACCTGGTTTGGTGTCTCCTGAAAATATTTACAAAGAGACAGGCAAATGCGCTGAACATTCTTTTATTAAGGAATGTGTTAACTTCATTCATTAGTCGAAATCATTTCAAGATTAAATACTGATTCAAATACTCGTATGAATAAAGTAATGAGAAAAAGGATAAACATTGATCCTTTCTGGGATGGATTTGAAGACAGAAATCAGACACCATCAGTAATGTAATGTTAGTAATGTTGTTGGATGAACCAAACAACATAAAAATCTCCATAGACTCCCGACATCAAATTTTTTTCATCTCAGTGAAAATGTTATTTTTAAATGCATCTCTGAAGTAAAGTTATGTTTTTGCTATCAGATAGAATTTGTTTTGATAGCGGAGAGTTGCTTAAATGCATGTCAATTTGATCATTATGGCCATTTAATGTAGAAATGCTCAGAACTCTTTTGTCAGGGTGCTGTAGTACAATGAGTTTTATTTTAACAAAGTAAAAAAATGGTAATTCTAATGTTATTTTTTGAAGGAGGTGTGCTGAAGAATGTTGTTATATTTGGATAAAATATTTTGTACACCAGACTGATTCAATAAAAAGGCTCTTATGGTCTACACTAAAGGGAACATGTACTTGTTATGATTGATTCTTTTACTTTTTTCTTTTCGTTTGTGTCTGAGAACACAGCACAATTTAGTTTGTGTCTTTTATGTTTGTATTTGTTTTTAAATGTGAAACTTTTTGTTTTACTATTCCTGGTAAAATAAAGGATAAATGTAAAAAAATAAGAAAATAATCTTCATATCTAAAAAAAACACTTATTTCTTCAAAAATTCGACAATATTAAATTGTTTTTTTTCTGAATGTGTTTAGTAACGTTAAACCCATTTAAATGTGTATCTTTAGTGGCAGATGAGTATTTAGGAAGTTAATCCATTTGTCCATAATGTGCAGACAGTTCAAGCAAATCTTGTGAACGTATGACCGTTTTAATAGAGGCTGTTTGTGACGTCAGGTGTTGTGCACAAGAGCCGGATGACGGTGGAGGACTGCTATGAGCTGGGGAAGATTGCATACTCTGATGCGGATTACTATCACACTGAGCTCTGGATGGCTCAGGCTCTCTCACAGCTGGATGAAGGAGAGGAATCACCTATAGACAAGGTCACAGTCATGGACTACCTGAGTTATGCCATCTACCAGCAGGGGGAACTAGACCGAGCCCTCGAACTCACCAAGAGGATGCTGAAGCTCGGTATAAACTAATTATAATCATATACTCGTTCATTCATTCATTTTCTTTTCGGCTCACTCCATTTATTAATCAGGGGTTGCCACAGCGGAATGAACCACCAACTTATCCAGGATAACTTTTACGCAGCGGAAGCCTTTCCAGCTGTAACCCATCTTTGGGAAACACCTATACAATCTCATTCACACATATACACTATGGACAATGTGTTTGGACTGTGGGGTAAACTGGAGCACCCGGAAAAAACCCACGCGAACATGGGGAGAACATGCAAACTCAACACAGAAATGCCAACTGACCCAGCCGAGACTCGAACCAGCCACCCTGACACCAAAATCATATACTAAGACAGTTAAAGAGATAGTTCACCCAAACATGAAAATCATTTACTCGCTCTTGATTTGTTCCAAACCCTCCAGTTTGAGGGTTTTTTTATTCTGTTGAACACAAAAGAAGGTATTTTGTAGAATGTTGGAAACCTTTAACCATAGTATTTGTTTATCCTACTATAATGTCAAATGTTACAGGTTTCCAACATTCTTCAAAATATCTTTTCTTGTCTACAACAGAACAAAAAAAAATCTCAAACTGATTTTATTCAAGTTAAGTGTTTGAGATTTTTGGTGTTTTTGATATATTTTTTTTTTTGGACTTTTGCTTAAATATTTTTAGTTTTTTAGTTTTTTTACTTACTATTGTTGTTTTACTTTTTTATTTTAGACAGGGTTCTAATAGTTCACTAAAACTAAAGGTTAAAATCTAGTTTAAAAATGTATTGAAACTTATTCATTCATTCATTCATTCATTTTCTTTCGGCTTAGTCCCTTATTTATCAGTGGAATGAACCACCAACTATTCCAGCATATGTTTTATGCAGGAATTGCCCTTCCAGCTGCAACCCAGCACTGGGAAACACACATACACACTAATATGCTATGTCACACACTAACATATACTGTCACCTACACCACGTGCCTTTGGACTGGGGGGGGAAACTGGAGCACCCAGAGGAAACCCGCGGGAACACGGGGAGGCAAACTCCACAGGGGAGTTTGATTGGGGAGGCCAACTGGTCCAGCCAGGACTCGAACCAGCAACCTTCTTGCTGTGCCACCCATAAATCTATATAAATAAAATATAGAATTCAAAGACAAATTTAAGAAATGAATGGGATAACTTGTATAGCTTAATAAGCCATTGTTACACCTGGCTTATGTTACACCTGGCTCAAAGATGTAACATTAAGGGAGACGACACCGCGAAATAAAGTCAAACATAATATTTATTAAAACACAATTAAAATGAACATAATCAAAACATCAGTAACCGTTTGTTCAATCAGTGTGAAAGGCAAGTGACTGGATGCGGTAAGTGTCGTCAGTGCTAGTGCGTGAATGCAAAACATAACATAAAGCCCAAATTGGAGTGCAGCTCTGGCCAACTGCCCAAACAATGACTGAACAGCTGCCTCACTGACTCTCGCACTGTGTTTATATAAGGGCGATGACGAGCATCAGGTGCGCCAAGTCACACCCCAACCTACAACAGGCAAAAACAAACCAAAACAGTGCATTCCTAACACCATAAACACAGAGAAGTGATGACTAGTGATGACACTAAACTATATTTTCCTAATGTAAAAATGCCTTTGTGTGTGTAAATTTCAGACCCCAATCACCACAGGGCCAATGGGAACCTAAAGTACTTTGAGTTCCAGCTGGAGAAGCAGAGAAAAGCTGAGGATGAGAAAAAAGAGGAAGATAAAAAAAGAGTGCTGGACAAGCGTGATGCTCAAAGGGAGCGCTCCAAAGATCCTTTGCCAGAAAGGAAGAAATATGAAATGCTGTGCAGAGGAGAGGGAATAAAACTGGTGAGCAGAGAGATACTTTATTTCCCCCTACTTTTTACTCTCTGCATATTTGGTATTTTTTTTTATTATAATTTTTTTCTTCCAGACGCCTCGTAGACAAAGCCGCCTGTTTTGCCGTTACTCCAACAATAACCGTCATCCACGTCTGCTTTTGGCTCCGGTGAAGCAGGAAGATGAGTGGGACCGGCCGTGGATCGTCCGTTATCATGAAATCATCTCTGATAGTGAGATCGAGACCGTGAAGGAGATGGCAAAACCCAGAGTGAGTTCAGATTCAGAATATACATTGTGCTTTGTGGAGTATTCACTTGTCATTCTTTTAACGTTTCTTGTTAGAATTAGTTTATTTAATTGTTGTTTTTTTCATGCTAGCAGTTTAGTTTTTATTTGAATTATGTCAGACAGTGTCAGATAATGATTTTAGTATCTACTTTTGTAGATTTGATTGTAGTTTTCTTTTAGTCTGAAGCTATTTCTTTGTATAATATATTTAATATATGAAGAGTTCAGATGCAAAACCCTCTAAATCCATCAGACCTCTTTTTTTGTAAATGAGTATTTTCTATCAGGCTCCTCTGATTAGATTCAGACGTTTCATTTTATAGATAATGAAAAGGTTATTAGCTAGTAAATAAAATCACTTTTTTTCAGAAATGTCACTTTAGAAAATTCATTAGTTTTTAACAAGGTAGATCCACTTTTTTTTTTTTCAACCAGCTAAACCCACTTGTGCCTTTTCTGCAAAAACCTCCACATATTGTGACAAGATGGTGTATTTAGTTGAAAAATCACTAAAGCTGCAATTAGAAATTACTTTAACAAGCATAAAACGCATTACACAAACCACCTAAAATTAAAAATACATAAACCTGTCAAGTAAATGGCGGTTCATTCTGCAGTGGTAACCCCTGATAAAGCAGGGAGTATAAGAAAAATAAATTAATGAAATCTGTCAAGTAAGTGTATTAATCAACAACAGAAAATAGACATTAATTACATCTTAACATTGTTGTCATTTCTGATATTTGAGATTTAGATTTGATTTAAGTAGAACAATGTAAACATTGTAAAATAAGCTTGTTAGATTCAAATAATGTAGTGTAAAAACTTTGTGAAACATCAATATCTCTGCATTGTCCATTAATAAAAAAGTAATAAAATGTATTGAATTAATAAAAATAATGTATAGTTGTATAAAAATAATGTATAAAAATAGCTTACATTAGCAAATAAAACACAAGGTAGGCATACTGGGCAGAAAGGGGATGTCTCCCAGACACTTTTAGAAGCTCTCATTCATTCTCACCATACTCAACTCTTGGTCTCTTTTTCGTCTCTTGTTTATCCTCATAGCATCAATGTGGGATAAAAGAACAGCATCTTAATTTCTTCGTTCGTGAAGCACAGTTGCTGTTTATGTATAATAAATCAGACTCCTTCACAGTAGCGTCACTGTGCAAAAAAACATTATGAATACACTTCCGACTGTACAGTGTGTTTTCTTTTTCTTATAATGCACAGTTTTTTTTTGGTAAGGGATGTTTTCATTTGACATTCACTGACTGTTGGACAGGCTCATGCAGTTTATTAACTCCATTTTTTAAAATCTAAATTGAAAATGGAATAAAACTGTCTCCTCATAAAAGCCGACGTATCAGCCGTTACGTTGAAAACATATGATTCGATTTGCGCCTTCTGATTGGTTCTCAGGACATATCGGCTTTTGCTGTCAAAGGCAAGTCGCGTTTGGAGGCTTTTGGAAACAAACAGTTATTTCTGAACGGGCTGACACTGGGATTTAGATGATTTGAAGCAAAAATGTTTGTTGAACATGTACTACGTGCCTAAAGCATTCACTCAATGTCATTATCTCATTTTTGGCAGAAGTGGCGTTTAGCGGCTTTTGCATCTGAACTCTTCATATATTTATAGTTTTTTTTGTTAGTTTTTTTTTAAAATTACACTAGTTTTATTATTATTATTATTATTATTATTATTATGTGTAATATTATGTATATTTTAAATATTAAAAAAGTTTTTACTGTATATTTGAGCAAATGCATTGTCGGTGAGCAGAAAAACAAATGTGGTAAATAAAATGCTGCATTCACATGTATCTGAAATATCCTGTTTCCTCTTAAAAAGTGCTTTACCCCCTTATTTGTCCCTTTTTTTTCTTGGGAAATCTCAATGAAGCCAAAAATGAATATTACAATTAATTGACAACTATTTTATCATTCACCATGCTATCTATATATAGGCTGTACGTTTCAGTCAATACAAGCTAATTGCACCGCTTAAATAATAGCTATCGTGGGGAAACAATTGGCATTAACAATAGCAATCTTTGTGCCCTGTTTTTGACCCACCTTCCTCAAAATCATCTTATATTTTTCAAGTAGTAAATACAACTTGAAGTGCCGTCCATGTCCAAATTCCAATAAGGAAACTTGTGTTAAAGATATTTCTGATAGGATGTGAATGCAGCTGAAGTGAGGGGTTGGAGGTGGTGTACAGGAGCCTGAGTGTAATGCTTATGTGGCTCCTCAGCTCCGTAGGGCTACTATATCCAATCCCATCACGGGCGTGCTCGAGACCGCCCCCTACAGGATCAGCAAGAGGTAAGGAAATGAGTGCTATAGAATACAGCCAATAAAATGAGCTGTCGTGTCCTGACTGACTGCTACAAATCTGAAAACTCCTTGGCAGAAACTATAAAAAGCGCTGCAAAACACTGTTGAATTAATTGGTTGTCAAATTTGTAATACGACATTCAAACTAAAGAGATATATGAAAGTGCATATTGAGTTTTGAAAGTATTAACAAAATACATTATAGAATGGAATGTGTTATATGTCATGTTGACAGGCACTGTCTGTGACTAACTTGGTAAACACGCATTCAAAAAGACATTGCTTTCATGCTGAGGAGTTGTCCGTCCGGCCTTATGACTGTGTGTCATAGGGTGGTGGATAAGATTTAGAAAGAAAGAGTAAGAAATGCTCTAGTTTTTACTTTTTCTTGAAGTTGTCATGTTGTCTGTTCAGACGACTTGAACAGGGACAGAGTGATTGGAAATTCAGTGGTGGACATTTATTGCATCATCTTTTACTTTAATACATTTCATGCAAATATGCTGTTCCTTGTTATGATGTGAACAAGCCAATTGTATACAGTTAAGTCGTTTCCGTCGATCCTAATGAACTTGCTGGTTCAAATGAACCGATCAGGGGTGCGTTTCCCAAACAAAGACGTAACTCACAGCTGAACTATCATAGTATGATGCATCGTTTAGGAAAAGAACAATGTAGTGATGAGTGTTTACCAAAATTCATAGTTTCTGTCGCAGATCCATCGTTTGAAGCACGTTAGTAAAACACCCACAATGATGCTCTAAACGGGGTGGAGTAACAAGTTCGTTAGAGAAGAACCCCATATTTTCTTTGTGCAAATTATATTGTTTTACACACACACACACACACACAGACACACACACACACGCTTAAAAAAATCCAATGTTAGTTTTGTTAAAACATGCACTTGGTTTCCATATTAATTAAAATATATATAAATGGCACATATAGGGCCTATGTTTTCTTTACAAATATTATTGAGAATATTACATATTCTATTCTAAAACATAAAATCACTTATAAAAGCTGACACGTATTCTAATATCATATATAAATGATATAACTAAATAAATAAATAATGAGGTTATTAATTAAGAAATTTAATTTAATATTTATTATTTATGGGAAATGAAAAAAAATCCTACTTCAATAATAATATTAATGATGATGAAGTTGATGATTATTATTATTAAGTAGGATGTTGTTTGTTTATTTTTTGAAAAGTCTACTTCTACAATTTGATATGCAAACGACTGCAGAAACCACTGTATATGACATGCAAACCATTTCATATACAGTACTGATACTTAATAAATAACCTACAATAAATTAAAAGCATTAACGTATGCTATATATTTCTGTTTTCACAAGCTTTGGAGACGAAAAGTAAATTCGCTTTTAAATAATAGGTCACCTATAGCTTTTGTCATGAACCATGACTGTTTTCAAAATTGCATCAATGTTTTCAAAGTGCACTGCGAAGGGAGCGCAATTGTAAACTTCAAGATCGCTAAAACTGAACTGTAAAACCACTTTGAAAGCAAATGACACCGTAAAGTGATGACTTTAATGCTTTTTTAAAACAATCATTCCAAGTTTAAATCTTAGAATGTTCGAAACGAATAGGGCATAGGGGGTGATAACTGGGAATAGAACATAGCCAGGAACTATGCTTCTAACTACAGCTCTAGAGGTGTAGTTGCAAGTGTACAAGTTTGTGACGCAGTTTGCAAATGTTCGTTGGATCAATGGATTCGGGAAAAGCCAAACCAACGAACTATGTTTGTAACGACATAACTTGCACCTTTAGTTGGCTAACCATGGTTTTTCGACAACGCACCCCAGAGTGAGTCTCTAGATAATGATTCACTGATTCAAATGATCTGGGGAGAACAATGGTTTGGAATGCACCATCTAATATTAAAACAACCATATTGAAGTGTTCCAAACCAAAGTGCTCAGAACTGGCTACTTCAAAGGGCCCTCCGGAATTAAGGATTTCAAGAAGTACAACTGATGTTCACTTCAGGCCCCCTTGATTCTTTGAGCAGGGAATTAGTTTTTTGTTGCACACTGTGTAGGATTCGAAAGGGATCATCCGCTAGCATTAATCCCTTTAAAGGTGTCACTCCGGAGAGTAAATCCTTTGAAGGAATTAGGGATAAGCCTATCTGAATAGAAAACTGTTTTACTCCCCAGTTAACGACTCACTGATTCAAGTGATCCAGTCAAAGCGAGACTGCGTTCCACCCCAATTTTAGACTCACACTTGACATCTTCCCTTATCAATTTTACCTTGGGGGACACCCCGCCACCATTTTAAAGTGCGTTCCACTTCATCAAGTCAAAGAAGGAAGCTTGCATATCACGGACATACCCTCGATTTTGACAGAGGGAGCGAGTCAGCTTCATATGGCCACTCCAGCACCAAATGTCTCAGAATGCTGAACAGTTTAGTTCCAAAGTGCTCAAGGGTTTAGGGCATTCCATTTAAACTCATTCAGAAGTTCCACCATTAATGGACACTTGTGTAATGTAATCAATAATGCACATCCAATGGAACGAGATGGAGAGAAGTTATCAAGTGAAGAGCATAAAAAAATTAGACTGGAATGCAGCCCGAGTTTCTCTCAACAATTCACTGATTAAAATGATTCATTTGGGGCAAGTCTGTAGTTAACGACTCTCTGATTCATTGACTCTGAGCAAATGATCTGCACAAGTACTTGACTCCTGTACTTCATCCACCACTGTTGAAATTACAATTAGAAAGTTTAGCATTTTGTTATTCAAGAATTTGTGGAGTCAATCCTAATTTCAAATTGTCCATCGTTTCTGTCCCTGTTTATTACATGGCTTCAGTTCAGAAAATGACAGTAAAGTGACCTTTCTCTTCTCTCTTTTTCCCCTTTCTCTCTGCACTTCCTCCGTCCATGTCTTTTGTGTGTTGTTCTTGCTCCTCTTCCATCCTCTGCCGTCTTTGTTTTTGCCGTGTGTAATGCTGAATAGCTAAAGCGAGCCACTGTGCACGATCCCATTACGGGAAAACTCACCACTGCCCAGTACAGAGTCTCCAAGAGGTAAGGGATCAAAAAGGCAAAATTCAAAAACATCCAATCCAAAACCACCACCATTATCATCATCTAAAGAGAGCCCTCTGTGAAATGTAGATTCATACTGTGTGCTAATATTCATACTGGATCAAGCCCAGGAATCCAACATTCACTTTTAGCTGAAAGCTTGCTGACCCACTTTTTTTTGCAAGCCACAGATGTTGGAGTCTTTCTTCTGCCACAGTTCTCTTAATATTTATATCTGAAGTATTGATAAATAAATAGTTTAATAAGTAATAGCTACAGAACAGTGCTTGGGTTTTAGTTTCCACATGATCAGCCGTTTGAGTCTGTGCGCTAAATAACTTTTGAAAATAGTTCTATACTTAGTTGGGTTGTCTCACTCTCATTTCCACCCACAGCAGAGCGGTTTAACTTCTCCTAGTCATTATGAGTGTATGTTTGAGGACAGACTGGGTGGTGTCTCTAGAAAGTTCAGGCCTCCTCTCACACCAAAAGCTATTATTGTGTCACCTTGTGAGCTTAAGACGTCTAAAAGTTAGTTGAGAATACATAAATTAAAAGGAATTGTGTATGCAGTACACTTTATTTAAGGTTTTAGGTCAATGTGTTTTATTATATCTTTTATTCAGATCAAAATTGTAAAAAGTGAAATAGAAATTAAGATGCATTTAATTGAATATTAAATTCTTTAAAAGTGATTGAATGTATTCATAATGTAAAATGTATCATAAGAGCTTGCGTATAGAAAATATTAAGCATGCTAATGATTTCAGCATTGATAGTAATAAGTAATCATTATATTATGTAAAAATGCTGAAAATTCTGCTTTGCCATTACATGAAAAACTGTATATATAATATAACATAATATAATATAATATAATATAAAATAATATAATATAACATAACATAATATAACATAATATAATATAATATAATATAATATAATATAATATAATATAATATAATATAACATAACATAATATAATATAATATAACATAATATAATATAATATAAAATAATATAATATAATATAATATAACATAATATAATATAACATAATATAATATAACATAACATAATATAATATAAAATAATATAATATAATATAATATAATATAATATAATATAACATAACATAATATAAAATAACATAACATAATATAATATAATATAATATAATATAATATAATATAATATAAAATAATATAATATAATATAATATAATATAATATAACATAACATAACATAATATAAAATAATATAATATAATATAATATAATATAACATAACATAATATAAAATAACATAACATAATATAATATAAAATAATATAATATAATATAATATAATATAATATAATATAATATAATATAACATAACATAATATAAAATAATATAATATAATATAATATAATATAATATAACATAACATAACATAACATAACATAACATAACATAACATAACATAACATAACATAACATAACATAACATAACATAACATAACATAACATAACATAACATAAAATAACATAATATAATATAATATAATATAATATAATATAATATAATATAAAATAACATAACATAATATAATATAATATAATATAAAATAATATAATATAATATAATATAATATAATATAATATAATATAAAATAATATAAAATAACATAACATAATATAACATAACATAACATAATATAACATAATATAATATAATATAATATAATATAACATAATATAACATAATATAATATAACATAATATAATATAATATAAAATAATATAATATAATATAAAATAATATAATATAATATAATATAAAATAATATAATATAATATAATATAATATAACATAACATAACATAATATAAAATAATATAATATAATATAATATAATATAATATAATATAATATAATATAATATAATATAATATAAAATAATATAATATAATATAATATAACATAATATAATATAACATAATATAATATAAAATAATATAATATAATATAATATAATATAATATAATATAATATAATATAACATAACATAACATAATATAATATAATATAATATAATATAATATAATATAATATAAAATAATATAATATAATATAACATAACATAACATAATATAAAATAATATAATATAATATAATATAATATAATATAATATAATATAATATAATATAATATAACATAACATAACATAACATAATATAAAATAATATAATATAATATAATATAATATAATATAATATAATATAATATAAAATAATATAATATAATATAACATAACATAACATAATATAAAATAATATAATATAATATAATATAATATAATATAATATAATATAATATAATATAACATAACATAACATAATATAAAATAACATAATATAATATAATATAATATAATATAATATAATATAATATAATATAATATAACATAACATAACATAATATAAAATAACATAATATAATATGAAATAATATAATATAATATAAAATAATATAATATAATATAATATAATATAATATAATATAATATAATATAATATAATATAATATAATATAATATAAAATATAATATAAAATAATATAATATAACATAACATAATATAACATAACATAACATAATATAACATAATATAATATAATATAATATAATATAATATAACATAATATAACATAATATAATATAACATAATATAATATAATATAAAATAATATAATATAATATAAAATAATATAATATAATATAATATAAAATAATATAATATAATATAATATAATATAACATAACATAACATAATATAAAATAATATAATATAATATAATATAATATAATATAATATAATATAATATAATATAATATAAAATAATATAATATAAAATAATATAACATAATATAATATAACATAATATAATATAACATAATATAATATAAAATAATATAATATAATATAATATAATATAATATAATATAAAATAATATAATATAATATAACATAACATAACATAATATAATATAATATAATATAATATAATATAATATAATATAATATAATATAAAATAATATAATATAATATAACATAACATAACATAATATAAAATAATATAATATAATATAATATAATATAATATAATATAATATAATATAATATAATATAATATAATATAACATAACATAACATAACATAATATAAAATAATATAATATAATATAATATAATATAATATAATATAATATAAAATAATATAATATAATATAACATAACATAACATAATATAAAATAATATAATATAATATAATATAATATAATATAATATAATATAATATAATATAATATAATATAATATAACATAACATAACATAATATAAAATAACATAATATAATATAATATAATATAATATAATATAATATAATATAATATAATATAATATAATATAACATAACATAACATAATATAAAATAACATAATATAATATGAAATAATATAATATAATATAAAATAATATAATATAATATAATATAATATAATATAATATAATATAATATAATATAATATAATATAATATAATATAATATAATATAAAATATAATATAAAATAATATAATATAACATAACATAATATAATATAATGATAAAAATAAAAGAATAAAGTTGTAACAATATGAGATTACATTCTAAATATCTTGAAAATAATGTCAAAATTATGAGAAAAAAAGAGATAGCAATATAAGCTTAAAACCAGGATATTTTGTTAAACAAGAATAATGAAAATAAGACATAATGAAATGTTAACTTTCTGCAAATATTCATATTGACACTATGGGCTCAATGCACAGCTAGAGTTTTAAAGCCAACGAAAAACTTCTGGCGAAAGTTTGTGACTTTTCAATTTCACAAGGTTGTTTTTACATCTCGATGTTGTAATGTAATTACAAAACATTCAGTTAAATAGACTTAAGCAATTATTTAGTTGTTCAAACATAAAACGAGATGAAAGACCGTTGTAACCACTAGCGCCCATCTGTAGCAACAGGCTAGTACACAAATTCCATTGAAAATACTGGGGTAAAATAAACTGTCATATTTTAAAGACATGGCGGGGGGAAATGGAATTTAATGCAGTGCTTGTTAACCGATCTGAGACCCATTTTATATGGAATATCTATCAGGCAGTGAAGATCGCTGATTTTTAAAGAAATCAGATCTTTAACGTGACAATTTTGTAATGGAAAGACAGTTCACCAGAAGCCTTCGGGCTGCCTGGATGAAAATTAAAAGTCTATGTGCATATAGCCCATTTTCTTTGACTGCAGACTTTATTCTCCAAATATTTGAACTAACGTTTTACAATGCTGTTTTTGTTCCTGTTATCTTGTTTTTTGTATATAGCAGTAATATGCCACCATAAAATATATAAAAAATAGTTTTTACTGTATATTTGAGCAAACACAGAGTTGCTGAGCAGAAAAACAACTCTTTCAAATAATTAAAATGACAAACCCAAACTTCTAGAAAAAATAGAGTATACTAAATGCCATTCATATAATTGTAAAAACCTGGAGATGTCAGTTAGCAGTGACTTTAGTGAAAACATTGTATGTGAGGAAACAAAATTTTTTCGCATGAATGTTTTAATTCAGTTTGGTGTTTCCAATAGCTTAGGGGTCTCTCTATCTCTCTCTCCCTCTCTATCTCAAACATACACACTTTCAATGAGATCAGTGTTGCTGAATTTCTTTCCTCAAATTTCTTTCCTCATATTCTCTATGAACCCATCTACTGTAAGCTTCTTTTTGCTGACCGCTGTCAATTTTCACCTTTTAATTCGTCTTTCCACTCATCAGCCTGTCCACCTTTAATCACAATCAGACATTTTCACGTTCATATTACCTAATTACGATACTTGTTTTGGTTCATATTCCAAATTGTCTAATGAAGTGAAAATGCCTGATTCATGTGCATGTTGTAGCATGGGATTTATGTCAAATGATATCAAATGCTTTTGCAGTTATTTGTTTCACTTTTCCACAATCACCACTCTGTTTCTCTCTCATTTTAGCGCTTGGCTGTCTGGATATGAACATTCTACCATTGAAAGGATTAACCAGCGTATTGAGGATGTAACAGGTCTGGAAATGGACACAGCAGAAGAGCTGCAGGTAAACCAGCCAATCAGATGCTTTTAGTCTGATGACCAATCCACAAGTTGTAATGATGATCTGTTAAATAAGTTTGTCATATTCAATGTTTTCATCTCAGGTTGCAAATTATGGTGTTGGTGGTCAGTACGAACCTCATTTTGACTTTGGAAGGGTGAGTTACTGTGTCCTTTATTCAGTGATTAATAAAATGTATATACTTTGAATCAGCAGTGTTAATAAACCGTTATTAAAGTATTAATCAAATGTGTATATAAAAATTAAACGTTCAAAGGTTTAGATACAAATAATTTTGGTTGCGTTAAATTTAAAAACTTGATGATTTTCTTTTTAAATATTTATAATATTACATAATAATATAATATACATTGATAGTATTTTATATGATAGATTTAGAATGATTTCTTAAAATGTCTCATTAATGCTGTAGTAATAGCAGTTGGAATTTCATCTTTGCTAATGTTTTAAATTGTATTAACATTTCACCATACTACTTTTTTCCCTGTATATTGTAAATAAATAAATGCAGCTTTCATAAGAATTAAATAACATTTAAACAAATAGACAAAAAATGTGCCCTCCCTAAACTTTTCACTGGTTTAGCTTGTGTTTTATTTGATTTAATTTTGTTTACTTATTATGTCACCTTGTGCTTTTATACTGTACATATAGAAAGATGAACCAGATGCCTTTAAAGAACTGGGTACAGGAAACAGAATTGCCACTTGGCTCTTTTACGTGAGTAACATGTCTCTCACATACAGTCATTTTAGTTTTTCTCATTTAGATCCACTACATGTCTGGTTTTAAAATTAAACATACTTCAAATTCTTCCAACAATATGTCAAATAAAAATAGAAATTCATTGTTCTGATAACTTTTATTGGGTTGCAGATGAGTGACGTTTCAGCAGGGGGCGCTACAGTCTTCCCTGATGTAGGAGCAGCAGTGTGGCCTAAAAAGGTAAAATGCACGGGTATACGTGGGGTCTTAAAGTCTTAAATCTCAAAAGCTCAATTTTAGGCCTTAAAAAGTCTCAAATCTACTGAAATATTGTGTTGTAGGTCTTAACTTCTTTAACAGGTTTTAATTTTCTTTTGTTCACGTATAGCTTCCCAATCTGGCCATTAACACTCAATCACCAACAATCCCAATCGCAGTAACTTTTTATTTAAAACAAGCATTTTAACTCTATTTACCATCATGTTTTTATTACTTTTCTTACAGTAACATTTGTTTAAAAGTTCTCCGTTTATTTACTGCTGAGGATACTGACGTGATCTATATTTTTTATTATTAAATGTATTCAATTATAATCATTCTTTGATAGGGCAAGTAAAAATATTTTCCAATTGGGATATTCAGAAAAAATCCTTCGCATTTAACCCTGCATAAGTCTAAAATTTCCTTCATAATGGTCTTAAATTTAATATGGTGAAAGCTGCAGAAACCCTGATATATAACGAGGTCTCGTTTTTCTTTATCTATGAACTATTTTGATCATTTTAATATTAACTCTCTTATTGTTCTCTTTCAGGGTACAGCTGTATTCTGGTATAACCTTTTTGCTAGTGGAGAAGGAGATTACAGCACAAGACATGCTGCATGTCCAGTATTAGTGGGCAACAAATGGGGTGAGGATTGATTTAGTTAGTTGTCTACAAAGTGGAATGCTAACCAATTAGCATCAAACTAATTTTTTACTTGTTTTCTATATTTCGACTTCTTTTCCTCCAGTATCGAACAAATGGATACACGAAAGAGGTCAAGAATTCAGACGGCCCTGTGCATTATCTGAAGTGGAATGATCACTTTATCGCAATTTCTTTTTAGTGTCAGTATGGGACGTGTGTCTGAGCAAGGAGTGAATGTTCAATCTATGCATTGCATTTGTTGTTGTGCCTTTCTGCCTAAATAATCATGATGTGGTCAGGATATCCACTGATTGTTCAAACCATGACTATGCATAGATCCAATCAAGCGTTTTTATTTTATTTGAGTTATTTATTTATGGTTGAATTTTGACTTTGTGTGTTTCGTTTGCATTTCCCGGCTAATCTTACACTCCAAAATACCTCCGTTTTGAGACGTTACTTGTGTATTTCATGAAAACCACTGAACACTTCATACAACTTAATATAATTGTCATCATAGCAAACTGCAAGACCAAAAACATGTTACAAACAATGTTTCATGAATCCCTGAAACATTTAAAGAATTACCAGAGTATTTTCTTACATCCTGTTACATCCTGAGGCAAATGCAACTTTTGTCTTTTTCTCTTTTATGTGTGTGAATGGAAATGTTTTAAGGTTGAGTTTTCTACAGAAATAAATTCTACACCATCAGTTTCAGTAGTCTTTTTTTGGCTCACTTTTTATAAAATCGGACAAAACTGTGAAATGTTAAACAGTGCTCTTGAGGTTATTCACTTTTAGCAACATGTCATGATTGTCTGACTGATTAATTCATCTTTTGTTTCAAAACATTAGCAGTGTAACAATTTGAGTGAATTTAAGTTAACTGACAATAACTTCGTTCTCCACAAGACTGGACAACCTAAAACTCAAACATTTTTCAGCTTCATTTGTAAATAATAAGATATTAATCTTGTCATGTAATGAATATTGATTCTGATTCACCTATTTTACTTTATTCCCCTAATTAACCCCCCTCCTTTACTTCCATTTATTCTTTATTTTTGGGTGAACTATCCTTTTAAGTTTACAATTGTCAAGAACCACCCCATTTATCAAATGAAATGGTAAAATCCATTTGGAGAATGGAAGTGGATTCAGGAAGAAAAGTTTAGGGGTGTTTTTTCAAAAATGTTTGTGTACTGGACAAATATGAATGAAAATATGGGTAAAATCTCACCTGTAATAAGCCAGTCTGGACTATGCAAATACACTACACTCTTTGAAATCATAAAATTACAGTAGAGTGAATTACAGTGAATATTTTTAAGTTATATAGTCATTTGAGGTTTATCCAGTTTGACAAAACGTGTAAGTGTAACGTGTTTGAGCATAGCTTATTATTTGCAATCTTTGTAAAGTCTATGGGAAAATCCTATGGGGATTTTATCAAGGGAACCAGTTTTATGTTAGCAGCTGATTGGCTGAAAAGGTGACGTCATAGGTGTCGTGACGTCAGAGGCAGGCTGAGGATTCTGGGAGTACAAAAACGCACATGTCAGCTATTATTCCAGTTTGCTAGTTTTCTGTGCTCTATGCTAACAACAACAAACAAAATGGATTCACAACATTTACCTTCAAAATTGCTTTTCAGACAGAAGGACACATCTGAATCCACAAAATCACACCAGGAATTTGAAACCTATCCGTGAAGCAGCTTATAAAAGGTATGTTCGTTTGTGTTATTGATCAACTTAGTGGTGATGCTAACATGCAGCCCATTTTGAATGGAGAACTGAATTGTGCTTAATGACAATAACTTTTGCATAGATTATGGTAGAGACATTTTTCTTTTTTCTTATGATTACAGACGTGCAGGAACCACCAAAATTAATTACAGCAAGCTAGACCACAAAGAACCTAAAAGGTACACTTTCAAATTTGAGTTTATAAAAAAAATACAAAAAGCGCCTATTTTTTTAGGTGTTTATTATAACACAGACAACATATACAGTTATTTTAAACACTTTCAATAGTGTTTTATGAAAATTCAAAGGGTTTTCTTTAAAATGATACCAAATTTTTGCATTTACACCTCTGCATGTGCATTTGGGAAGCTTTTAAATTTAGGTAGGCAAAATCCAGGCGGAAATCCCAAAATAGCACTAGAGTTTAAGTGGTTAAATACCATTTGGAAGCACAGAATATATGAGCACTCCCAGCACTCTAATGAAAGGGTAAAGTTTCCAATCTAATCAATACATATTAAACCTCTTTAACGATGTTAAATGTACATGCTGAATAACTGATATGTATTGGCTTGCACTGAGTTACAGTTCAATTTAAAACTGTTAATTTTATTTTCAAGGTCTAAGAGTGAACTGTCGACTGCTGCTTTCAGTAGTATGGCAATAAATGTCATGTAAAATAACATTTAAACTCGCATTATTAGCATTTAACACTAAATAAAGCACATGAGGTGTTCCTGAGGTGATCATTGTCATAGTTTATCCTGTTGTTCAGCTGCGAGAAATAGAAGCCGTTTCTAAAGTAGAAATTTCAAAAAACGTCCTGGTGTAGAGCTGCATTAACCTTGGACCTTAGAAAACACAGTGGAGCAACAAAAGCAGATGATATGGCACATCAAACCATCACTGACTGTGAAACTATACTGGACATCAAGCAACGTGGATTGTGTGCCTCTTCTCTTTTTCTCCAGACTCTGGAACCCTGATTTCCAAAGGAAATGCAAAACTGACTTTCATCAGAGAACTTAACTTCGGAGCATGCAGCAGCAGTCCAGCCTTTAGCCCAGGGAAGATGCTTCTGATGCTGTCTGTTGTTGCAGCAGCTGACAGCTGAAACTCATGTCTTGCATACGTCTGTGCATAGTGGTTCTTAAAGCACTGACTCCAGCTGCAGTCCACTCTTTGTGAATCTCTCCCTCATCTTTGAAAGGGTTTTGTGTCACAAATCTCTCCAGGATACAGTTATTCCTATTGCTTGTACACTTTTTTCTACCACATTTTCTTTCCCTTTGCCGCTCTATTAATGTGCTTGGATACAGAGCTCTGTGAACAGCCACTCTCTTTTGCAATGACCTTTTGGGTCTTGCTCTCCTTGTACAAGGTGTCAATAGTCGTCTTTTGGATAATTGTCAAATCAGCCGTCTTCCACATGATTGTGTAGAAGATCGATAGAGAGATCATTTAAAGGGCCTTTGCAGGTGTTTTGAGTTCAATAGCTGATTAGCGTGGAGCACCAGGTGTCTTCAGTACTGAACCGTTTCACAATATTATATTTTTGTGAGATACTGAATTTGGGCTTTTCATTAGTTGTCATCAAAATGAAAAGAAATAAACACTTGAAATATATCAGTCTGTGTGGAATTAATGTATACATTATACAAATTTCACTTATTGAATGGAATTATTCATTCATTTTCTTTCGACTTAGTCTCTTATTTATCAGGGGTCGCCACAGCAGAACAAACTGCCAACTAGTCCACTATATGTTTTACGCAGCAGATGCCCTTCACAACCGCAACCCAGTATTGAGAAACACCCATCCACTCTCGCATTCACACAAACACTCATACACTCTGGCCAATTTAGGTCTATTGAGAGTCAAGGAATCAACTCTTTTGGAGTCAGCTCCCCATCCCCAGAAGAGTTATTTATTTACCTGTGCTAGTGCACAATGCAGATGTGTTTTGTGAAGTTTTTGCCACAAAATATGGAAAACGTTTTGTTTTATGACAGTGGGCTGTTTAGTAGAATATTGAATATATTTACAAAGTTGACTATGCTTGCAGCGGTTTCCCGAGCTCATGTTTGTGGTTCAATTTCAGCCCTGTGGAAATTAGGGCTGGTGAGAAAGTTAGTTACACACCATTACAAAAGTAGTTATTTAAACTTTTGTTGAGTTACCAAATTTGAAAGCAGCAAATGTTGTCAGATTTCATCTTTCCCAAGCCTGGTTTAACCAATGCCTTTCATTAAATGTTGTAACGATAGATGCTTCTGTCAGTGACAGTTTTTACAGACCATCACTTGTCACATGACAAATGCTCTCGATGTCCACTTCCAGTCAAGCAACTGCCACTGGGATGAATGGAGAAGCTAGGGTAGTTATAAACTGGTGCCTTCTCTTATACAGAACAACAACGTTTAGAGTGGATTTGATTAATACACTCTTTGAAACAGTTTGAAATCATTGCATACATTATTATAAACTATTATCTTTTTAAGTGTTTAAAGCCTACATTGCTACTCGCATCCAACAGAGTCATTATGACATGTTTGCAGTAGTATAGCGAAATCATAATCTAAAATAATACTATGAAAAGTAACTATAATAAATTGTAAGTAAATTTTAAACGAAATAGAATCGGCTTTTCTGTATGTTGTGGGTCCCTCGGGGGGAATCACGTGACCCGTCAGTACTAATTAACAGCTGCTCCTCACTCTGGTGTCAGTGCACGCGCTCTCCCGTCTCCGGTCGAGAGAGTCTGGAAACCAGCAGGAACAGAAGAAAGAGAGACGCTCAAGAGTCCAATTACACCAAAAAACTCGCCTTCAGAAGTCTAATATTCACGAGATACCCCCTGAAAAAGAGAATAAACCGCGAAAATGATGAATCAGATCGAGCTTTCAGTCCCTTATGATAACGGATATGAAATCGACGACTACATGATGCAGGAGGATGAATGGGATCGGGATTTACTGCTGGATCCAGCATGGGAAAAGCAGCAAAGGAAGGTAAAAGAGAATTTGGTCTTCACTCAATGAAAACTTCATTTCCATTGTCTTATTTTAGTAGGCTACTTAAATATAACTTATAAACAAAATTATAAAATATTTTTTAATTATAGCCTAACTGCCTACATCGACAAGAACTAAAACTTCATGTCTGACTTAAGTAAAATGAACACTTTTTGAACTTAAAAACACTTCAGGTTACTTGTGCCATATTTGTACGGATTTAATAGTAGACCTAATCATTTATAAGAATTATTTTTTAATTAATATATAATAAATAGTTTAATAATAATAGCAATTTAATATGTGTTTTATGCATATATTTATTTAAAACGTCGAGTTCCTCGTCGGCTCTTCGCTTTGTTCCGGCTGTCGGGAGCGCGCGCTGAGGATGGATGCAGCGGGTACCGAACTAACAATAGCAGCGCGCGGCTCTGTTTCTGTTGCTGATACGCTTGGAATGCGGACTGTCAACAGATGCTTCCAGTACAGGATGACGTCCTTGGGATTAGAATGGATGCAGGGGCTAATTTTAACTCCACGACCAAAAGGCATTATAGTAGCTTAATCCGCTGTCCTTGGTGGAGAATTCTTCTGTGTATCTATATACAGTAAGCAGCACCTTTCTATTGTGCAGGAATATATTCTCAATTGAAGTGGGCAATGACATTTAATTGACAAGTCCTTAATTGGCCAGTGGCGATAGTCAGATGATCTTTGAATAATGGATTTGTTTTATTTGATTTGTTTTAATGGTCATCAGGTTTAAACAAATGTGGTATTCCTTATTTAAGTCTTTATTGTCTTCAATGTTGGTGACTCAAATGTATGCCAGTTTTGTAATTTAGACATTGAAACAATTGAACACTTATTTTTCCAATGTAATTTGGTACATTTTGGGACAAAGTATTAGTTTGGATACATTACACAATATCTGTAAGACTTCTCATTGGAGATAGTTATAAGGAATATAAAGAAAACCTTTATATTCATAAATATACATTTTTTAAAAAATCCCCAAGACTAGTGGTGTTTAAAGAAGAATTTGTGAAATATTTTAAGACACTGAGAGATGAAAAGGCAAAAAGCAAGATTTTTGCTTTATAAAAGCAAGAGGATTTTGGTTTCATGTGGTGAGAACTTCCCTTGCTTTTTTGTCATTTTATCATTTGTTTTATTTGTTAATTTCTGCTATATTTATTTGAGTATTATTAAGATTTATTATTATCATTATTAACGAGGATGGAAAGATTGTGAATGTAAATTGCTTGTTATCTCAGTTTTATGTCATTTTAAAAAGTATTGATGCCTTTCTGTTGGGTCAAGCGTTATTAAAAAGTCTTCATTGGCTTAAAGGGATAGTTCAGCCACAAATGAAAATTCCCTCGCCATTTACTCACACTCAAGTGGTTCTAAACTTTCACAGTTTCATGCATCCATTTTTTTCACAAAGCAAGAAATTCTGAAGGAAAAAAAATCAGCCATTGACTTTTAAAGTACATTGTAAAAGCCTTTGAGTTGCCTTAACTTATTGGGTTTTACAGTACTCAGTTGGTTTTAGTTCTCGTTTATTGGGTTTTACTGTACTCGGATTGCTTCGTTTACTCAAATGGATTAAGTTCACAGTACTCATTAGGATTAGTTTTTGAACTTAAATAGTTTGTTACAATCGGTTTTCTCAAAGGGTTTGAGTTGCCTTAACTTTTTGGGTCTTACAGTGTAGGATCTCAAAATAGGACTATAGAAGTCAACGGCTGTTTATTGCAACATTCTTCAGTATATCTTCCTTTGTGTTCCTAAATGATGACAGAATTAACATTTTTGGGTGAGCTATTTCATTAATATATTGATCTTGCATGCTTTATCTGAAGACTGTAATAGAGTAGAACCACATAAGTGGACTTCCATTTTTTTTTTTTTCTTTTCTTTTTTTTCTTTCTCTGTCTTTCTAATTCTGGCTTAAACCGATTCATCTGTTCTCAAGAGCAAAACCTGTTCCACTCGAGGACTCTGAGCAGAAAAAATATCTTAAGATTAGAACTTAAGATACAAGGTTCCTGAACTTTTCATTCCGCGACCCCCAAAATAACAATGTCAGTGACTCGCGACCCCCATTTTTCTCGAAAGTTGTTAGAAAAATACAAACGTTGCACACACAACTATATAGGCATATAAAACATTCAATTCAATTCCATTCAATTCACCTTTATTTGTATAGCGCTTATACAATGTAGATTGTGTCAAAGCAGCTTCACATAAAAGGTCACAGTAAATAGGAACAGTGTAGTTCAGTTTGTAGTATTTAAGTTCAGTTCAGTTGAGCTCAGTTCAGTGTGGTTTAATAATCACTACTCAGAGTCCAAATACTGAAGAGCAAATCCAACGATGCGCAGCTCTACAGATCCCGAACCATGCAAGCCAGTGGCGACAGCGGAGAGGGAAAAAAAAAAAAACTTCAGTAATGGCGGAAGTGAAGAAAAAAAACCTTGAGAGAAACCAGGCTCAGTTGGGCACGATCATTTTAATTTCTCCGCTGGCCAAACGTCTTGTGCAGAGCTGCAGTCTCAGTGGCGGAGGCTGGAAGCTGGCCTCAGCGAAGACTCGTCTGTCTCTGGAGCATCACAGGAATCAGTCTCATGTTCTCCACTCTTCCATGACCATCACAGTAGCTGCTCAGGATTCGGCCAGGTCCAGGATATGGAAACCTTGGGATCATCTCGTCGTTGGTCTTGGATCGAATCAGTGACTCTGCATAGTCTGAGGGCCTCGGGAAGAGTATCCCCAGGTGGAAATGGAGAATAAAGAAAATAATTAGCGTAGCTGATGTTCACAGTGTATATCAACAAGACGAATAACCTGTGTGGAAGCCCACTAAGTGGTGCACTAAGTGTATGCTTTACTGAACAGATAGGTCTTTAATCTAGTTTTGAATTGGGAGAATGTGTCTGAGCCTCGGACGTTATCAGGAAGGCTAAACATGAACATATTGAAATACAAAAATGCAAAAGTCTATGTATAAGAGTGCCATAAAAGTTTGTCAGAAAGTTTAACCTGGCCCTGTAAAATCAATCTGCAATCTGCTGACGCTATTGCTGTGTGGTTAATCTAAACACCCCAGGGGTCGCAATCCAATGGAAAAAAAGGCTAAAAGATAAGGTCAGATGGGTTTTTATTTGGATGTTTGTTGTTGTTTCTATATTCTGTGGGTTATGAATAAAATATGGTAATTCTAATAGTTTAATCAAATTTATTTGAGTTTTGGAAATCACTAAGCGACCCCTCGTCATTGTCCCATGACCCCCTAGGGGTCCCGACTCACACTTTGGGAACCACTGGTCTAGAACAAGTTGGGTGATGATAAAATTCCATTAGGCTTTTAACAGAACCTTGAACCATGAACCAGCAGTGCAATAAATAACGTGTTATACACCACATTCTTTCTCATATCTCTCTCTTCTCAGTGTAAGTCTACTTCATCGGGTCCCTTATCAGAAGCAGACACTGCAGCGAGAGCTAATTTTACATGCTTACCTCGCAGGAATGCACTGGAGTCCACAGTAAAGCTTTCATCTGCCCAGCAATGACTGCAGCAGGACTGAACCTGCTTTGAAGGATTAAAAAGATGCTCCATTGAGTCCAAAAGACAGCCAAAGGGTAGCGGTGGATTTGAGAGTGCAACTTAATACAGATGTGGGCAGCAGTACAGCCATGCCTCGTTCAATGAAACTCTTCTCCGCATTAAATTTAGCATTTGCCCATTATTTTAATGCAGCATCCATGATAAAAAATTAGCTTTATGTAAATGAATTTAGTTTTCAAGCATCAGAACAATAAAGGTGGAATGCAGCTTTAATTGTTTTTCATACATTAGAATAGATCCTGTTAATTATTTTAGCAAAAAGTTGACTAATAGATTTGACAAATACCACAAATAATAAAGTTTTCAAGTTTGCCCATTTGCCAACAAGATGCAGTCAATTGTTTAAAATGAAAAAACATTTGTATGATCACATTTTGTTTTATACTTAATATAATATACACATTTTTGTTGTGATTCATGCATTTACATGTGTATTTATTTTCATCTAGATGTGAATTAGTACAGGGCCTAAAACAGGCTATAAATTACTGTACTCCATACTAAGTTTGATGTATTAGTTGGTAGCAGTAGCTTGAGTGGATAAAATGTTATTCACTCTGGAATTTAGATGCTGATGTGTGGGAAGATGGTCCTGAATTTTAGCACCCAATTCCTTGTAAAGCGGTAACATACATGGAGGATATTTAGTGGACAGCAGCTCACATTTTTCAGCTTTGTAGCTTATTGCACATGTAAGTGCTGGTTATTTCTGGAGGATGAACTCAGTGGTACAACTCAAGTGCAAGAATGTGTCTGGGATTTTTGTAATGCCAGTTCCATTATGTTGTTCCTGGACTGGTCTAATTTCACATTCTGTTTTCATTTCAAAGATCCTTGATTAAATAAAGAACAGATGTTTAGGCATCATATATTCATTTTCCACATTTCTTTCATGACCACATATACGTTTTCTTCAAATTTCATTCAGAGTTAGAGGACTATCTACTAATTGTTTTTATTGGCACTGTTGTTGGTAGTTTGACCTGAAATTCTGATGCTTTCATTGTATCACAACAAACCTGTTAAGACTTAACAGTCTTAAGGACAAATCTGACCTACTGCCACACATTTAAAAGTGACTCTATTTAGACTGTACTTTTTTACAGGGATTCTTCTCACTAATGTTTGAATGCATGAATTGAGTGCATGATAAATATGCACCATGACTGTAAGGCAAAAATAATTTTGGCATGTATGGTAAGTTTCTATGTGTGGTTTGGAAGATTATATGTTAATTCTGTGTGTGTTTTCCAGACGTTCACTGCCTGGTGTAACTCTCACCTGAGAAAAGCTGGGACGCAGATCGAGAACATAGAGGAGGACTTTAGAAATGGCCTCAAACTAATGCTGCTGCTTGAAGTCATCTCAGGTAAACACACTGAACTTTCACAACTGTTATTTCCGCTATAAAACAATTCATATGTTCATGCCAAGCTGTATTTTGGCAGGTGAGAGGTTACCCAAGCCTGACAGAGGGAAGATGCGCTTTCACAAGATAGCTAATGTCAATAAAGCCCTTGATTTCATCACAAGTAAAGGTGTGAAACTGGTCTCCATTGGAGCTGAAGGTATGCTTTATTGCATTTTAATGCATAAATCTGCATTTTGTTAAGCAGAGAAATTAGCAGGTTACGTTAACGAATCCTACTTATTTAATTGAGCCATATGTTTGCTCTCATCTCTGCAGAAATTGTGGATGGTAACGTGAAAATGACTCTTGGAATGATCTGGACAATCATCCTTCGCTTCGCCATTCAGGATATCTCTGTTGAAGGTAAACTAGCCGGCAGCTAGCTCTCTGCAACTCTCACATGGTCGCCCACTGAAGCTAAGCAGGGCTGTATCCTGTCAGTACCTGGATAGGAGACCACAAGGGAAAGCTAGGTTGCTGTCGGAAGTGGTGTTAGTGAGACCAGCAGGGGCGCCCAACCTGTGGTCTGTGTGGGTCCTAATATCCCAGTATAGTGACGGGGACGTTATACTGCTCAGTGAGCGCCGTATTTTGGATGAGACATTAAACCTCTCTCTGTGGTCATTAAAAATCCCAGGATGTTCTTCGAAAAGAGTAAGGGTTTAACCCCGGCATCCTGGCCAAATTTGCCCACTGCCCTCAGTCCATCATGGCCTCCTAATCATCCCCATATCATAATTAGCTTCATCACTCTGTCTCCTCTCCACCAATCAGCTGGTGTGATGGTCTGGCTCAATATGGCTGCCATGGCGTCATCCAGGTAGATGCTGCACACTGGTGGTGGATGAGGAGATTCCCCAATGTGTAAAGTGCTTTGAGTGTCCAGAAAAGCACTATATAAATGTAAGAAATTGTTATTAATATTAAAAAAGCTGATCACATTCATGCTTAGAGGCAAAATATCTTCTCAACAAAATATTTGATTATTTATGCCACATTTCGCAAACCCACATGTTTAGATTTTGTTATATTAAATCTCAAGAAATTATGGACCGCTTTGTGTACAAAAATAGTTTTGCTACAATAAAGCTTGTAAATGCCTCTAGAATTAATTAATTAATGAGAAGATTTGACAGTAACTCTCTTACTGTATTTAGTTTACAAATTAAAAGGTGTAAAAATAGATTTAGCCAGAACCTAATTTTTCAATTAGCGGGTATGATTCTGTACGATTCACCAATCACCTTTCAGAAACTTCGGCCAAAGAAGGACTTCTGCTCTGGTGTCAGAGGAAGACTGCCCCATACAGAAACGTCAATGTTCAAAACTTCCATGTCAGGTGAGGCTCTGTTTAGGGATGATATGTTTTGATATGAGTATATGTTTTGTGCTATTAGAGAAATAAGAAATAGGCTATTTTATAGTTTTATGCTGATTCCAACTTGACCCTGATTGTCTCTCTCTGATAAAGCTGGAAGGATGGATTGGCGCTGTGCGCTCTCATCCACAGGCACAGGCCTGACCTCATTGACTACGCCAAGCTCAACAAGGTCACAAGTGTGTCCTCAAATTAACCTTTTGGGCCCTTTAGTCTAACAGTATTAAAATAACACGTCTGACACAATATCCTGATGTTCTTGTCACTGATAGCACTGCACCAGTGTGTGTTTAACATGTGACGTGTCAAAATATTCCTTCATCAGACTTATCACGTCAACACACTCCCACCCTTAGTAATCTAAGGACCTTCTCTAAACATGAATCCTTGACTTTTTTTTTTTTTGAACTACATTTTATTTTCTGCATGCACATCATCTTTTTTGTGTGGCTTTAATAGCTGGAAGAATGGACTGGCCTTCTGTGCCCTTATTCATAGACACAGACCACAACTGGTTGACTATCAGAACTTGAAGGTAGCATATGTGTTTATGATATTATATATACGCTGGTGTTTTTCATAAGAAAATTAGTTTAATAGATTACAGTCTTCAGTCCTGCCAAACCGCAATCTTCCTCCTGAGTTTAGTTCCAAACGAGGAGATCCGAAGTACCTGAAGAAAATCCGTATTCCTATTACAAGAATAGTTCAATCAAAAATGTTTAATGTAACTGACATGTACAGTAGACCCTCCATGGTGTATATGCTTTTCTTCTTTTAGACAAACAATATCAGAGTTATATTACATATCTCGATTGTACCCATGCTCTTGGACCGATACATTTAGATGTTTTTGAAGCTCCTAAATTTGCAAACATCCATCATTAACGTAGTTCATATGAATGCATTGGATTAATGAATTCCTTCTGGAGTGAAAGTGACGGGGCTTTGTAAATTATACATAATTAAACTTTATATTTATGTGACTGCTTCTCACTGTTTATGGCAACTGCTGAATTCATACAGTGCTCAAATTGAGTACACCCCATTTTGAAAATGAATAGTTTTTTATAGATTTCTCAGTGAATATGGGTAAGATATTTTGGTGTAGTTGAAAAAAACAAATTCATTAAATTTATTGAACATCTTTTAAAATCGAAAGATAATACAATTAAATTCTTGTGAAATATTGGGAAAAAAATTACAAACTTGCAATACAGTTTTAGTTTCGCTTGAACTTTGCTTTTATTAAATTATTTTATTTAACATTTTTCCCTAATATATACATTTGTTTGTACTAATTTTGGACCATTATCATAAGTTATTTATTGTGTTTGAAATTAAAAAAGACACCTAGGAAGACTGTTTGAATGTGCTGTGCAGGGTAAGAATGTCAAGTTGTTAGCTTAGCAATATGCAATAATATAACCATATTAGAATGAACAAAGAGTTAAAGTAGCAGTGAAAAGCGCTTTCTATGTGATTGCTTAAATGTACTGCTGTCTATAACGTGCATGTCTGATCACTGATTTACTATTGTTATGATGGTTGAGTTGGTGATTTTATTATCTGGTTTAGGTGGGGTTTATGAATGAGCCAATCTCTGCTTGGATGTCGTACACTAAAAATATCCGTAAATTAGCAGTTTTCTTTATTTTGTAATTCATGTTATTATTTTATAGCTTATTTATGTTTTTGAATTGCGTTATGGGACCATGATCCTTCTTCCAACAGCTTTAACCTTGAGCAGTACAAAAAGTGACTTTAATGAACGTTTTTAACTCTTTAAAATGATATATTGTCTGGGTTGGTGTTGTGTATATTACGGTACAAAAACTGAATAACCTGCCAGTACATTTTCTGTTATTTTACAGACTTATTTCTTTACATATTATTTCAAACTACTAAAATGTCAATAAATGCCATTTTTATTGAATTGTGTAGTTAATTTTAACATCAAAAGTCGAAAGAGCAGAAGTCCCATAATGCAATTCACAATCATAAATATAAAACATTTGTGAATCAAAATATACGGAAGCTTATATTTTGTTACTTATAATATTTTTTACAGTGTAGGGGCCGGATTGAAGACTCTTTATGTATGTTTCGTTGTTGGTAGCTGTTAATGTGTCTTGTTAGATGATATTTTTAGCTGTAATTTGCATTTAGCTTCTGTTAGCTTGGTCTACTGATCCATTCAACCCTTTAGTTATGCCAGTCATAAGGCAATCAAAAAAAAGCTGGTCCATAACACTTTTCTCAAAGGACCATTTGGATTTAGGATAATCCCAATCTAGAATTGAACTTTGGAAAAGTGATCCACTTACCAGGAGCACCGGAGCTGTTTCTAAAAGATGCTTTTTAAAAAGTCAAATTAGAAATAGCTGTGGCTGAGAACCATTCAAAGGATATTTTTAACCAATTCCAAAAGCGTGCTTGGTTTATGTTGATGAGAGCAAACATTTTGTCAGCCATGTTTCAAGTCTGTGTGAATGAGTGGATGAGAACTATGCTTTTAATTAGTTTGCTGGATCATACCATTGAAGATTTAAGGATTTATTTAGGTAGTCCGGGTCAGCCGGTTCAATGGTTCGTGACTAAAAGACCCCTCACACAGACATGCCTATCCCTTTCAGCTGTCACTGATGGCTCCAGGTGAGCTTGAATGGGGTAATCCAGCATTTAGCATGGGCCCGTGGTGCCAGTTTTGACAAATGCATCAGGAGGGTCTAGAACCTTTTGAATCCCCTGCAGCTGCTGATGTCCAGTAATGGGGCTTTTTATTGACATGGAGAACAAAAACTTGATCCCAGACCATGGTGGTATACAGTTGAAGTCAAAATTATTAAACCTCATGAACTATTAGCCTCAACTGTCCCCCAACCCCCCCCCCCCAATTTCTGTTTAACAGAGAGATTTTTTTTTTCAGCACATTTCTAAACATAATAGTTTTAATAACTCATTTCTAATTTTAGCTTTGCCATGATGACAGTAAATAATATTTCACTAGATATTAAGACTAGTAAGACTCTAGACAGCTCAAAGTGACATTTAAAGGCTTAACTAGGTTAATTAGGTTAACGAGGCAGGTTAGGGTAATTGTATACCCTAAGTTATTGTAAAATGATGGTTCTGTAGACTGTCAAAAAAATATATATAGCTTAAAGGGGCTAATAATTTTGACTTTTAAAATGGTTTTTAAAAACTGCTTTTATTTAAAACAAATAAATAAGAATTTCTTCAGAAGAAAAAATATTACCAGACAAACTGTGAAAATTTCCTTGCTCTGTTAATCATCATTTGGGAAATATTTAAAAAAGGAAAAAAATATTCAACAGGGGTTTTAATAATTCTGATTACAACTGTACACATTCACAAATAAATGCTACCATAAACATGCATGCACATTTTAAATACAGAATAAAGGAAATTGATGGTAAAAATATGACCCATTCTTTTTGCACTATACTCTTAATGTATAATAATGAATACATGTTTTAGAAAGAAGTTTTACATGCCCACCAAAGCTCATATTCTCACGAGAACATCCCATAAAATGCATTAAAACTGTAACATGGTAAAATGTTATTGCTTAATTTTCAAATCATTTTATTATACCATTGAATGTCATTTATCCGTGTGATGGCAAAGATACTACAGAATATAATTTATTTTAAATATATTTCATTACATTTTACTGGCACTATTGAAAAGTTAAATTGGAAAGAATCCTTGCTAAAACAAAGTATAATTTCAAAGTAAAAAAATAAATCTATATAAAATCTCACAGTCGCCAAACTTTTAAAAACTTTTGTGTGTGTATATATATATATATATATATATATATATATATATATATATATATATATATATATATATATATATATATATATATATATATATATATATATATATATATATATATATATTATATATATATAGGGCAACTCCTTTTCAGATAACATTTAGCTAATCTGAAAATATTCTTATTTTTTTTCCTAATCATTTAAAATGTGAGTTTTCACTCTAGCTTCACCTGAGTACTGACACTCCCCTATGCATGAAAAATAGATAATTTATGATGATAATTTACGTAAAATGTTTATGTGATGCCTTATCTCTAATTCTTTTTGCTGACAGTGTCCTTTCCTCTTGTTTCCTGTCTTTCTGTAGGATGATCCAATGGGTAATTTGAATCTGGCATTTGACATTGCTGAAAAACATCTGGACATCCCCAAAATGCTGGATGCAGAGGGTAAACAAGAAGCATAGAATATGAACTCTGAAATACAGCCACTTATTGTACAGCAAGGAACAAATATGAAATATATTCTGATTAATGCCTACTGTATATGCTAATTGTGACGAACAAAACTTTTGGCAAGAAACCTTGAGAAGAACGAAGTTCAAGTAGCAAAAATACAATACTTAAAAACGGCAAATTCTGTAGATTTCAAGCAAGTAAAAAGATGTCATTTTTAACTGTAAAATAGTACAAAACATGAGTCCCACTTTATTTTGATAGTCCGCTTGTTACATTGCATCTACATTTCAACTAATTCTTATTAGATTATAAGTAGACTGTTAGGTTGGGGTTAGGGTTATGGTTAGTGTAAATTGACATGTACTTGCAAAGTTTCTTATAGTCTGAATGTGTGTATCAACAGATACTAAGCAGACAGTCTACTAATACTCAAGTGGACCATCAAAATAAAGTGTTACCAATATGACCTTTGCTTCCCAGTCCTAGTTAGCAGCCACAGGCCAGATGAGAGGACAGTCATCACATATATCTCCAGTTACTATCACTTCTTTGCTGAGGCTCAGAAGGTACAGCTCATCCCTGAGCTTGTTGTAGAAATGTTAGAAATATAGTATGGTATAGTAGTCCTATATATAGTAGTCCTATATTATGTATGCTAAATGTATAGCTTTTTCAATCCTGCGCGTACTAGCAGAGGAACATTGAGTCTTGAGTTTGCTTGTAGTATTTGCATTATCTTCCTTCACACCTTATTGTTGCCTTCACTTAATGTAGTTGTCCCCTCACTCCTCTCCTTCCCATCAGACATCCTGAGCACCCCTAAACCTGATGAGAGGGCTATAATGACATACGTGTCCTGCTTCTACCATGCATTTGCTGGAGCTGAGCAGGTATTAAGTTTTGCGTGACTTAGATTGAGTGAATCTTTCACCCCAATGAAAACATATACAACATACAAGTTACTATTTGGCTTTCACAAATGTCATATATTCAACATGTATTTCTAAATATTGCAAATATCTACTTTCATATTTTTTTAACCATTGGAATTGTCATTTTTTTCATTTTCTTTTCGGCTTAGTCCCTTTATTAATCTGAGGTCACCAAAGCGGAATGAACCGCCAACTTATCCAGCATATGTTTTACACAGCGAATGCGCTTCCAGCTACAACCCATCACTGGGAAACATCCATACACACTCATACACTACGGACAATTTAGCTTACCCAATTCCCCTATAGCGCATGTCTTTGGACTGTGGGGGAAACCGGAGCACCCGGAGGAAACCCACGCAAACACTGGGAGAATATGCAAACTCCACACAGAAATGACAACTGACTCAGCCGAGGCTTGAACCAGCGACTTTCTTGCTGTGAGGAGATTGTGCTACCCACTGCGCCATCGTGATGGCCACCATTGGAATTGCAAATATGTTAAAATATATTAGCAATAATGTTATACATGTTAATATACGGCCATCTTATTTATATTTTATAAATATAGATTTTAACATATTTACATGTTTTATATTACAATGGTTAAAATAAAATACATAAGTAAAATACATAATTTTTTTATAATTTTTCGAAAGACATTTTGCATTTATGACATGTGAAATCCAAATATGAACTTGTATGTGACGTATGTAATTTGCATATATTGCCATATATTAAGTTTGTATGTGGGCAACAATCTCCCCTTCTGTTATTTTCTGGCTCAGGCTGAAACTGCTGCTAACAGGATCTGTAAGGTGCTTGGAGTGAATCAGGAAAATGAGAAGTTGATGGAGGATTATGAAAGGCTGGCTAGTGAGGTGAGGAGACCCATTGTAGTTAAATACATATCAGATACACACATGCCCCCCCCCTTCTCCTAAATGTTCCTCTAATCTCAAGCTGTTGGAGTGGATCAGACGTACCATTCCCTGGCTGGAGAATCGTGCATCAGAAAAGACCATGGTTGAGATGCAGAGGAAGCTGGAAGATTTTCGTGATTACCGCAGGATGCACAAACCTCCCAAAGTGCAGGAGAAATGTCAACTGGAGATCAGCTTCAACACGCTGCAGACGAAACTACGCATCAGCAACCGGCCTGCATTTATGCCCTCTGAGGGCAAGATGGTGTCGGTGAGGGTTCGACCACAATACACGATACACAAATATAGTGTTGTATGTTTACTTGTATACCAAATTGGACACCCAGTGATTTTCGTTTTGTTCCTCTTTCTTCCTCTTCGTTCCTCTTCGTTTGTTTTGTTTCGTTTCATTCGTTCCAATCATTCCGTTCATTTTTTGTTTGTTCGTTCTGTTCTGTTTGTTCCGTTCCACTTGGTTTGTTCCATTTGTTTTGTTCCGGTTCGTCCATCCGTACATCCATTCATTCTAGTACATATTGATGAATTTGTTCTAGGGCGGCACAATATACCGCTTTAGTATCAATATATCAATTTGTGCATCCACAATAGTCACATCGCAGGATCTGCAATGTTGAATTAGGATTATTGTTAACAAGGTCATTAAAGATTTTTACAATGCTATTTTACATCTGATTATTTAATTTCTGTACCCCAAACAGAGCTATTTAAGTCATCTGGTAAAATTGTATACATATTTTAATATATAAATATCAGAAAAACAAAACATTACAATGTCGTTGCAATATGTATTTGTTTTTCTTTATTTGAAAAGTTAAAAATGTAAACTTTTCAAATAAAGAAAAACAAATACATATTGCAACGACATTGTAATGTTTTGTTTTTCTGATATTTATATATTGAAATATGTATACAATTTCAATTTATATATTGAAATTGAAAGATATTGCTTATATATTTTAAACTGGAATTCTATATTATATTTTATTTAAAGTTTATTTAGTTTATTCTGTATTTTACTTTATTTATCAAACTAATTATTCATATATCATGAATTATATATCATTTTTACATGAGTAAAATTACAAACCTATCATTTTAATGACATTAATTTTAAGGCCCTTTTTATATGTATAAACATAAAACAGTGAGCTCAATTATTTTTCACAATTTCCCAGTGATTGTTTTTGGTGTGTGTTTGTCTGAGCAGGACATAGCGAGTGCGTGGCAGGGTCTGGAACAGGCAGAGAAGGGCTATGAGGAATGGCTGCTGACTGAGATCAGGAGGCTGGAAAGAGTGGAGCATCTAGCTGAGAAGTTCAGACAGAAAGCTACAAACCATGAGTCCTGGGCTACAGGTCAGTTCTTTACAAGAGTGTGTCTTTAATAACTTCTTTTCATCCTGCACTTGTGTAAAATGTTCTGTACACCTCTCTGGATGGGTAAATGTCCACTAAGTGGTGCTTGATATGTTTTATGTATGTTTTGTAATAGGTAAGGAGGAGATGCTGACCCGGAAGGACTACGAGTCAGCTTCTCTAATGGAAGTGCGAGCTCTGCTGCGGAAACACGAGGCATTTGAGAGTGACCTTTCTGCACACCAGGACAGAGTTGAGCAGATTGCTGCTATTGCTCAGGAGCTTAAGTATGACATTTACACATTTGTCCTCTTCAAAAATACTTCCCCTTCTTTCCAAATTTCATTTGCATTAGCTGTTCATCTTAATGTTCAATTTTCTACATAAACCCTTATTCATAAGTGGTTTAAGTCTTTTACTATCTGATAGAAAATTTTCAGTTAAATTAGCTTACTTCTCATGCTCATTTGCTGATCTCACTTGTGGCGTCCCTCAAGGCTCAGTATATGCTCCCTCATTTTTTAATTATATATGCTTCCGCTAGGGGCCATTCTAAGAAGTCATGGGGTGTCTTTCCATTTCTATGCTGATGACACCCAAATTTTCTTGCCTATTAAGAGGACCCTCTTGCTCTTAGTACCTTACTAAGGTGCTTAGATGAGATTTAAAATCTGGCTATCCCACAATTTTTTTTACATTAAATGATGATAAAACAGAGATGATTGACTTCAGCCCTATTGATAACGTTTAGGCCACATGCCTAGATCTTGGGTGCTTATCTGCCTCGTCAGCAATCTGGGTGTCATCCTTGATGAGTCATTGAAACTAGACAAACAGATCAGTTCAGTTGTTGGCTGCAGTTTTTATCAACTCCATTTGCTGTCTAAAGTCAAGCATTTCTTAAATCCCACCACACTAGAGGTGGATGTCCACGCTTTTATTACGTCACGGTTAGAATACTGCAGTGCACTTTACTGTGGCATTTCAAAATCTCAAATTTCTCGCCTTCAGTTGGTCCAAAATGCTGCGGCAAGATTTATCTGTTATAGCAGAAAATATAACCACATTACCTCTCTTTTAAGGGGCCTCCATTGGCTGCCTGTCCAATTCAGAATTGATTTTAAAAAGTAAACTTTCATTTATTTATATATATATATCTCTACATATCCCTTCATAATCTAGCCCCAACCTATCTCTCAGAGCTGTTGTGTTTTTACACTCCTGTGAGCTCTCTTAGATCAAGTGATTAAAGTCCCTCAGTCCAGACTGAAACGTAGAGGGGACAGAGCTTTTTCTGAGGCGGGTCCTCTGTTATGGAACCCCTTGCCCCTTGAAATTAGAATGGCTCCATCACTATCTATTTTTAAATCCCTCCTTAAAATGTACCTTTTTAACGTGGCTTTTTTATATTATTTTAATAGTCCTTTCTACTGCTACATTGTTACATTGAAATTTTTTTTTAAATAAATAAAAAACTAAATGTCGTTTCTCTTGGCTTATTTCAATGTTTTTATGTTCTGGCTTTTTATTTTACTTTGTCTTATGTACAGCACTTTGGTCAGTCTTGTGGCTGTTTTTAAATGTGCTCTATTAATAAATGAACTTGAATTTGCTACCATTAAAATGTATGTGATCAGCATGAAATGATTACATTCATTCAGCAAAGATGTGTATCTAAAGGCATTTTATAGTTTATAGTTCCATTTTGACTAAATGCTGTAGTTTTTTACTTTTTGATATTGACCAAAAATGTTATGATTACGAGTTTCACAAAAACAATTCTCTTTAAATTTGTGCCACATGATTTTGAATAATTACTATATTATTAACTTTACTGTATTATTTGTGCATTAAATAGAGCTATGTTAGCTATAAGCGGCTTACAAAAATCTTACCACAAACTTTTGAATGGTAATGTAGGCTTACTGTGTCCTTGTAAGTAACCTGTCACGTTCACTTTCTCATCACCTTAGGGTCTGTACAGCTTCATATCTCTCACTATGCTTATCCATAACTTGACAAACACACACACACACACACACACGCACACCACACTTACAGCATACTTTGACGTTTGAATCACTGGATTTCTATTTTAGCATTCATTATCTCCCTGCAGGCATGGTGTGTGTGTGTGTGTGTGTGTGTGTGTGTGTGTGTGTGTGTGTGTGTGTGTGTGTGTGTGTGTGTGTGTGTGTGTGTGTGCGCGTGCACGCACATGGTTTTTTGTAAGTGACTGACAGCTTTTGACCTTTTTGTTGTCTCAGTAAGTACAGTGTGATATTACTGATAAACTATGAAGCATACTTGAGATGATCAGCATGCTAAGGTTTATTTGAATACAAAAGGCAAACAGAAATATAAACATTTATTTGGACTATACATAAAAACTGCTTTAATGTGTGTCTAAACAAAAACCTTGACAATTACTCTCTCTTAGGCCATCCAAGATAAAGATGACGTTTTTCTTAAATAGAACATTAAAGGAGCTTTTTAGCTGAACTCAATATTCCTTGGTGATTCATAAAGTTAGTTTTACTAAAAGCCGCCTTCTACCTTTTGAAATAAAGTTGCAGACATCTCCAATAGCTTGTGGGTATGTAATAAAACCTTAAATTTTTTAAGTGTAAGCATCTAAAGATGCAAATAACAAAGCTGCAGTGTGTTCTTATTATAAACTGATGCTATGGATGGTAATATCCTAATCCTAAAATGTATTATTTTATTTATAAACAAGGCTTTAGATGCACAGTTTTGAAGTCTTAAAAATTAAACAGCCTTTTTTTTATACTGAACGTTGACTAACATCATCAAATAGGGAAAGAAAACATGTAGAAAATAAATGCATTAATCAAAAGTTTGACTGCTACATCTATGAATCACTAGAGGGAGACAGACTCAACATCAAATGCAAGATTGTGGTCTAACATTTCTTTCTCTGACTGTTTTGTTTTTTCCTAAAGTGAGCTGGATTATCAAGATGTTGCATCAGTGAATCAAAGGTGTCAAAGTATTTGTGACCTCTGGGACCATCTGGGCACGCTCACCCAGAAACGCAGAGAGGCTTTGGAGGTATGTTGCAATAAATATGATGAAGTATTAAAAAGGGATAGTTCACCCAAAAATGGTGAAGAATGAAAAGTCTTAATATGTGCAGAGGACAGAGAAACTTTTGGAGACGGTGGATCAGTTGTTTCTGGAATACGCAAAGAGATCTGCACCCTTTAATAACTGGATGGAGGGAGCCATGGAAGACTTGCAGGACATGTTCATAGTGCACACAATTGAGGAAGTCCAGGTACACACAGCTACATGTGTGCACTTCAATAAAACAACTAAGTGGTCATGAACTTATATTTTTCATTTATTTTGTACTGATCTTTGTGGTCTAGTTTGATGTTCTTATGCAGATGTGGAGTTTAGCTACACCCTTACCTAATAAAACGGTTCATTCCATGACCTGTTTTTTTGACAGATTGGCTTCAGTATAACCCATTTAGACTAACAATTCATCTCTTACTCTGTGTAGAATGTCAAAGTAGCTTAAAATGGATGAAGTTCTAGTAAATTAAAACTGCTTCAGTTCCGTCATCACAGTTGATTTTCAGTTTAGTTCAGTGTAATGTAAATGTCACTGCTGATATATAAGGACAACTCCACTAACAAGATAGTTTTCAGTTCAGAAACTTACAGGACTTTTTTTTTTATAGAAGTACAGAGATATGGTATACATACGAATTTTGATTTCATAAGTGTTTTGTAGTCATATGAGCATACAGTTGGACTTCAATATTCAAAAGTTTGGGGTTAGTAAATAATGTAACTTGTAAATGTAACTTATTCCTATATTTATTTGATGCAAATAAATAACTACAGTAAAATAAGTAACAACAGTAATGATATGAAATAATATAGACTTTATCTGTTGTTTGTAGACTCTGATATCTGCTCATGAGCAGTTTAAGGCTACCCTTCCTGAGGCAGATGCAGAAAGGCAGGCGATCCTTGGCATTCAGCAGGAAGTCCTGAAGATCTTCCAGAGTTACGGCATTCGTGGAGATCTCACAAACCCCTACAGCACAATAACTCCAGAAGAGATTGCCGTCAAATGGGACAAGGTCAAACACACCACTCAGAAATAGATCCCGTTCCTTTATTGCAGAAAACGTTTAGAATATTTAAAATTGTTGAAATATTTAGGTGAAGAAGCTGGTGCCCCAGCGTGACAGTGCATTGCAGGAGGAGTTAGCGAGACAGCATGCTAACGAAAGACTCAGACGCCAGTTTGCTGCCCAAGCCAACCTCATCGGACCCTGGATACAGACCAGGATGGAGGTGTGTGTGTGTGCGTGTGTGTGCGTGTGTGCGTGTGTGTGCGTGTGTGCGTGTGTGCGTGTGTGTGTGTGTGTGTGTGTGTGTGTTTGGGGCTTCATTATCACCTGTACTCCAAAAAAATATTTTTTCTGATTGTTTAAACTACTTATTTAAAATGAGCTGAATCAACACAATTCTTGATTTTATGAATTCATAACAACTTAATTGTTTTATGTTCAATCCACTTAAACTATAAAAGCAATCAAGTTAACTTAATTTGTTTTAGGACAACATGAAAGAATTTTTTACTGTGTGTACCATTGCGATGTATGCAAATGACATAAATATTCATCTGTCTATCTGAAAGGAAATTGGTCATTGTTCCATGGCGATAGGGGGGACTCTGGAGGATCAGATGATCCAACTGAAGCAGTATGAGCATGTGATCGTCAGCTACAAATCCAACATAGACCGATTGGAGGGAGATCACCAACTCATTCAGGAGTCACTTATCTTTGACAACAAACATACTAACTACACTATGGAGGTAGACATATTAAACATTCATCTTTAACCATAAACCAAATTTCTTAACGTACTGTACTACTATACATTAAAGATTGTGGTCAATACACGATGCTTTGAGTCCGAACAAATGAATAAAATTTAAAAATGAATGAATTAAAAACATTGCAGACACCAATTGTTTTTGACTGATAGTGTAAAGTTTCTCAGTACTGGGTTGCGGCTGGAAGGCATCCACTGCGTAAAACAAATGCTGGAATAGTTGGCGGTTCATTCCGCTGTGGCGACCCCTGATAAATAAGGGACTAAGCCAAAGGAAAATGAATGAATGATAGTGTACATAGACATCTATTTGTGATTTAAAAATTTTGGTTTGACACATTTCTTTCTTCCGCAGCATGTTCGGGTTGGCTGGGAGCTCCTATTGACTACGATTGCTCGCACGATTAATGAAATCGAGACTCAAATTTTGACCCGTGATGCAAAAGGAATCAGCCAGGAGCAGATGCATGAGTTCCGGTCCTCTTTCAACCATTTTGATCGGGTGCTGTATTCAGCCTCTGCATAGTACTCTACAACTCGCATCTTGTTGTATGAAATCTATACTAACTGTTATTAAATCAAATAAACTAAACGAACCTAACCACTTTTCTATTTTCACTGAGCATTGTACACTGGAAAAAACTTTCATTCATACAATTAAGAAAAAATAGGGTAATGCTTTACATCTTAATTTCATCACTTGATCCAATGGAAAATAAACCATTTGCCTTTATTTTCTATATTTTCTATCTCCATGAGAAAAATTTCATATAACCTGGTACAAAGCATATTTGTTTTGGTGAAGAAAGTCAAATAATTTAAACTTTCTTTTTGTTCTAAACAAGATATAGCTTAAATCAAAACAACAATTCCCATAAAATGTTTATTCATCCAATTAAACAAATTTAGGGTAATGGTTTCACATGTAAATTTGATGACTTGAGCAATATTTACAATTGCAATTAGAATGATTAAAATTATGGAAACGTATTAATTTTTTAAAATATTTCTCAAATTATATTTAACAGAGCAAGGAAATTTTCACAGTATGTCTGATAATAATTTTTCTTCTGGATAGTCTTATTTGTTTTATTTCAGCTTAAATAAAAGCAGTTTTTAAAACCTATTTTAAGGTCAAAATTATTTTCTATAAAATCCCCTTTAAGCTATATATTTTTTTCGATAGTCTACAGAACAAACCATCATTATACAATAACTTGCCTAATTACCCTAACCTGCTTAGTTAACCTAATTAATCTAGTTAAGCCTTTAAATGTCACTTTGAGCTGTATAGAAATGTCTTGAAAAATATCTAGTAAAATATTATTTTAACATATAGTAACAATAAAATAAATCAGTTATTAGAACTTAGAACTAGTTATTAAAACTATATTATGTTTATAAATGTGCTGAAAAAAAAAAATCTTCTCTCCATTAAACATAAATTGGGGAAAAACTAAATGGGGCTAATAATTCAGGGGGTTTAATATTTCTGATTGCTATATATATATATATATATATATATATATATATATATATATATATATATATATATATATATATATATATATATATATATATATATATATATATATATATATATATATATATATATATATATATATATATATATATATATACACACACACACACACGCATATTAGGTCAAAATAAACCTTTAATAGGTAAATAATTCTTTTTTTTTTTTTTTTTTTTTTTTTTTTTGTACGCAATATAATTTTTGCCCAGCCGTAAATAAAATGTTCTAAATATTTTTTTAAACTGTTATCGATACCACATTAGCAGTTTGTCTGATATTTATGAAATTGGTACTACTGTAATATTATGAGAGGTACTCCTCTCATAAGAATATATTTGGATATTTTGAAATAAAGACTTCATTCTAATAGTCCTCATGCAGTTAATGGTGTTTTTTTTTTTTTTTTTTTTCCTCAGTGACATGCTTGATAATGCCAGATTATACATTGTTATAAAATGTGTATACATATTGCACATTCGTGCAATCACTATTTTAAATTATTGTTCTGTGCATGTTTTTGTGTGTTGTGGGTACCTGCTCTCAGGGGGAGAGGGGTAAACTCAGGCCTGATGAGTTTAAAGCATGTCAGATCAGTCTTGGGCATTTGGAAAATGACAAACAAGTACTAACCACCAGCATGTCCACTAAACTGTGACCATAAAAACATAGTTCTTTTTGTAGAATGATGAATATGCAGTCCCTGTGTAGCAGAAAATAGTTCTGATGTCCTTCTCTTGTGTTTTGTTTTTCTGTCTGTGTTCGTGTGTGTGTGTGTGTGTTTCTGTGTTAGGTGCTGTCTCCTCTACTATTATTCCTAATCTCGTCCTCTGCCCTTTAACATTTCCCATGCAGAAGAAGAATGGGGGCATGGATTCTGATGACTTCAGGGCCTGTCTGATCTCGATGGGTTATGATCTGGTAGGGCTTTTAATAAGGCTTTAATAAGATTAAAAGCTAAAAATCATTTTTGTCTTGTTTTCAGTAAAATATTGAATAAATGAAGAGTTCAGATGCAAAAACCTCTAAGCATTTTTGACTCCTTTGTATAGGTTCAGTAATTTCACTCTAATGGCAAACATCATATTGTTTTTATGGCCTTTCAATTAAACATAAGCACAGGAGAAAAATGCTCATTTTAGGAAAAAAAAAATTCTGGTTTTTGCATCTGAACTCTTCATGTCATCTTTATAATTCAATCTTCTTTTGCTTAAATTGAACTTTTTCTGCCATTGACCTTTGTTAAGATAAAATCTAATACAATTTTGTGGGATTCATGCTTAAATCAAAAAGAAAACTATTTTGCTAGTGAAAAACTTAATTTAAATATCTAAAAAAATATTGTAATTAATAATATTTTCTCTGAGCACAAAAATCTCATTATTTTGCACAGTTATGTTTGTCAGAAACATTGTGTTCCAAGATGAAAAGGGGTTATCAAATAATGGAAGTGTTTTTGTTTTTCCTCTGTTTTGTTAAATTTAGATCTTTTTCTAAACAGCTAAACAATGACAGTCATTATTATTATTATTTTTTTTACCACGATTTACCAAAGACCCACTATAATGTCAATTATTATATGTTCAGTTGGGTAAATACACTAACATCTTCAGTTTTTGACCAATTGAATATTTTTTTTTTGATCCAACAGATCAAATGTATTGTGTTCAAGGACAGCACATACACTTAATACACTTCACTGAACATGTACACATACAGTAGATATCACCCATAGATATTTACAGTAGATGTCGCCTGCCCAACGCCATTGTTGTCTATTGAAAGGAATGCGTGAACAGAGCCGCCATTTTAGTACAGGGTAGCACTCCTTTGAAATGAATTTGGGACCAAGGTGCACTGGAGGACTGGCCATCCAGAGCCAGAGATATATACATATATCTATGATCGGTATGCAAATAGTATGCAAATATTTTCGTAAATTACGAAAATGATAATTTTACATCACTTTTCTACATCGCTGGATAAGTGACCACATGGGCATTACTGCCAAAGGGCACGTGTTTGTGTGCATGGAAATGTATTCTCCTCCCTCCCCTGTTAAATTTGATTTAATCTGTGTCCTGAAACACACACCCTCTCCTGCTTCTAACGAAGGGAGCAATTCGTTTGTGAATAAATCTCCGTTATGAACAACAATGAACAGCATCTTCACATTGGCTTTAATATTGACTAGTGCGGCTGAATAACGTTTGTCCTGGGAGCACTGTACAAATGTGGCAGCACTATTGACTCATGCTCAGGGTTAGTGTATATATCTATGGATATCACCTATATACTGTATAACTGTAGGCTAACTACTGTATGTTTATATATAATAACTTAAACTATTAAAAGCTATTAGTTACTTGTTAATTAGTTACTTATTGTATCTAATAAAGTTCTGGTAACTAATAATAATCTCTTCAGAATTTGATTGTAGTGCAATGTAATGATGTAAAGCTGCTTTGGAACAATAATTATTGTGAAAAGCGCTACATAATTAAACATGAATTGAATAGACAGATCATGAAGGATGTGGAATAATGTTTTATGTATATCTCTATTCACAGTTTCATAAATAAAAGTATTTAGTTTCTCTTAATGTACAGTATGCTTGTGTGTGTTTTTAGGGAGAGGTGGAGTTTGCTCGGATCATGATGCTGGTTGATCCAAACGCTTCAGGCAATGTGTCGTTCCAGTCCTTCATTGATTTCATGACTAGAGAGACAGCAGACACAGACACAGCTGAACAGGTCATCGCTTCCTTCAAGATCCTTGCTGCAGACAAGGTGTGTGCTACACTGTTTACATAATCCCTCAGAGTTTCTCTTCAGAATCGGCTTTTGTGCGTGAAAAACTCCTAAAAAATCTTTTGTGTGTGTGTGTTTTGTACAGCCGTATATTCTGTCAGATGAGCTGAGGCGAGAGCTTCCTCCAGACCAGGCCGAGTACTGCATCAGTCGAATGCCCCCATACTGTGGCCCCGGGGCCCTGCCTGGAGCCCTGGACTACACCGCCTTCTCCACTGCCCTCTATGGAGAGAGTGACCTTTAACCCTGTCAACACGTCTGACCTTTATAATCCCATCCCACTTGTTAACCAAGTAATCTTTTAACCCTTTACATAGCACCAAGAAATGAAAACATGCAAAACAAAGAGAAAAAAGGCCAACTGTTAATCTGTTGATGTATTATTAAGGACGGCAGATTTGAAATGTTTAACGTCTCTTTATTCTGAAGGGAAATAAGAATGCAATAAAAATAAGTGACGAAGTATTTATCTTCAACAACGTATAAAATGGTGTGAATTTTAGAATCACATTAGGACTTGTCACTCTTGAAGTGGTTAAACCCTGGTCTTGCTTAAATCTGGTTAAACTGAGTCCTGGATTGTCACATTTCCCACTGTTTATAATTAACCCAGGGTTATTGCTAAATTTGCTTTTGACAATGTAGAAACTAAATCCAGGGTTAAGTTTGGAGAATTGTGGGGTTAGTGATTGGATGAATACTTCACATGGCCTGTTAACATAAAGTCCAATCTAGTGGACTTTAAAGCAAATTCACTTGCTCTATTTCTACTGTTATTAAGGTTTCCTGAATAGACTTGTTGGATTGTAATGTGAAAGACATTTTCCCTCTGAAAATGCTGATGTTTAAACAGTTGAGCGAAAAAATATTACTCCTAGTGTGAAATTTCTATTCTTTTTCAAATATTTGCAAGTGATGTCTAATGGAGCAAGGGAATGTTCATATTTTTTCTTCTGGAGAAAGTGTAATTTCTTTTAGTTTGCCTCAGATAAAAGTGGGATTAAAGTATATGTGTATATGTGTGTGTGTATATATGTGTGTGTGTATATATATATATATATATATATATATATATATATATATATATATATATATATATATATATATATATATATATATATATATATATATATATATATATATATATATATATATATTTATATTTAATTATTTATTTCTAATAACTGATTTATTTTATATCAGTAAATAATATTTGACTAGATATTTTTCAAGACACTTCTATACAGCCTAAAGTGACATTTAAAGGCTTAACTAGGTCAATTAGGTTAACTAGGCAGGTTAGGGTAATTAGGCAAGTTATTGTATAATGATGGTTTGTTCTGTAGACTATCGAAAAAAAACATAGCTTTAAAGGGCTAATAATTTTGACCTTAAAATTGTGTTTAAAAAATTTATAACCGCTTTTATTCTAGCTGAAATAAAACAAATTAGACTTTCTCTTGAAGAAAAAATATCAGACATACTGTGAAAATTTCCTTGCTCTGTGAAACATCAGTAACTAATAAAAAAGTATGTACTGTCATCGTGGCAAAGACAAAAGAATTTAGTTAATGAAACCATAATGCTTAAATTGTTTTGAAAAAATCTTCTCTGTTAAACAAACAGCAGTTGGGAAATATTTGAAAAAGAATTACAATTTTAAAGCAGCGCTATTATGTTGACATCATTGACAATGAGACACGTGATTCTAAGGTTACTTTACTGAAATTAAATACAGATTATTATGTGGTATTTTATGCATTTATTGATCTTTTCCAGTTCAATTTTTCCCAGAACAAAATCTGTTTTGTGTGTGAATGTTAAGCCTACAGTTTTGCACTTTTGAATTATCACCAAATTGAGAAAGCTTTCTCATTATTCCTTTGTTAATAAGGCTACTTGCTACTTCCGCAGCATGACTATCATCTAAAATCCTTCACCAATAGTGCCTGATTTACATATACAGTAATGGTTTGTAAAAAAAAAACAGAAAAGGTTTTCTTTCATTCTCAATTGATAGTTACAGGTTTTATATATTGCAATTGCATGTAGATTAATTTGATGACCGTAAAAGTGAAGTAAAAAGTACAAAAAGGATTAAGAATAGCAACATAAATGGCAATATAAATAGCAACACCAGATATTATGATAAAATACTAAACTTAGAGCTACAGAAAGTAGGTGAACTGTTTGGAATGATATATTCTGCACAACACAATGGTTTTCTTGTGTCAGCCGAGACAGCATATAAACATTCACAATGAAGAGAGGAAAATTCCGTCAGTCCTTGGGGTGCCCAAGCTCTGTCCTGGAGGGCCGGTGTCCTGCAAAGTTTAGTTCCCATCCTAATCAGACACACCTGGCCTAGCTAATCAAGCTCTTACTAGGCTTTCTAGAAACAAGGTGTGTTGAGGCAAGTTTGAGCTAAAATCTGCAGGACACCGGTAAAGTTGAGGTAAAGTTGGTTTTATATTTGCACATTCGTTCAGTGACAACTTGTTCACTATATGCTTTACCATGGTACTTTAAATATTGAAATCATTGGTAGGTATGAGTTGAACAACATTAGCACTATTGAATTGCCTGTGAGCAATGTTATTGAAGTAAAGTTGGTTTTATATCCACACAGACTTTTTCTTTAATATTATGTTTTAAGAAAAGTATTATGTGCAAATTCTAGTTAAGAAAACCATATTAGCAACCAAAGACTATCGAAGTACATTGTTTTGTCAATTAAATAGTGCTAATGTTGTTTTGAAGTCATACTTGCATGTGATTTCAGACCGAATATTCAAAGCACCATGGTAAACGACAAAGGGAGGAGGGAGGGGAGGGGCAAGTTGTCATTGAACGAATGTGCGAATATAAAACCAACTTTACCTCAAAAGCAATGATGTACTTTCATAGTCTTTAGCTGCTAATATGATTTCCCTATTTAGCATTAGCAAATAACACTTTTCTGATATATTATTAAGGAGAAAGTCCAAATGTGCGAATATAAAACCAACTTTACCTCAATCTTCAGGTCTGAGTTTGGGCACCCCTGCTTTACACTTTTTTTTTTTCTGCCACTCTTCTTTGCAACAGTAATCTGGCATGGATTGTCTTCATATTTAAATGTTTTTGGGTATTCGTCAGGCAGGCTTTCATGAATACAGCATTTCAGCTGGCCTCTCTGGTTCATTGTTCCTTGATATTACTAACACATCAAATCAGTTTTAACAAATAAAGTTTTTGTTTTAGAAAGATTTGTGAATGTTTGGTGTTGAATAATATGAACAAGAAAATAAAATGTGTTCTACTGTGACATAAATCAAATGACCAAGTCTCTTTTTTTGTTCATATTTTGAACAGTCTGTGATTAATATTAGCCTCTATATTTGTGCGTAGTACAATATCTTACATACACTGTAAAAATGCTTAGTTTTACACAATGCCTTCAAGTTGTTTCAACGCATATCAATGAAGTTGATTTAATTATTTTTACAAATTTAAGTGACTTGAACGTACAGCAATTAAGTTGTCCCCAAAAAACTCAAGATTTGTTTTGTTTCAGCTCATTTTACATAAGTTGTTTGAACAAGCAACAAAAATAATTTTTTGAGTGTAGTTTTCTGTTTTTTACAAATGTGTTTATATGCACATACAGTTTGATACCCCTTTGAATTTTTTCTTTTTAAATATTTCCCAAATGATGTTGAACAGAGCAAGTAAATTTTCACAGTATGTCTGATAATGTTTTATATGTGTAGAATAAAAGCAGTTTTGATTTTTTTTTTTTAACCTTTAGGGTCAAAATTATTAGCCCCTTTAAGCTATATATTTTTTGATAGTCTACAGAACAAACCATCGTTATACAATAACTTGCCTAATTACCCTAACCTGCCTAGTTAACCCAATTAACCCAGTTAAACCTTTAAATGACACTTTAAGCTGTATAGAAGTGTCTTGAAAAATATCTGGTAAAATATTATTTACTTTCAACATGACAAAGATAAAATTAATCAGTTATTAGAAATGAGTTATTAAAACTATTATGTTTAGAAATGTGCTAAAAAATCTCTCCGTTAAACAGAAATTGGGGGCTAATAATTCAGGGGGTTTATTAATTCTGACTTCAACTGTAACTGTAATTCTGACTTCAACTTCAAATGTAAAAATGAAAGTTAAATATTATATTAATTAGGAGATTGCACATTTGAAAATAGATTTACTGCTTAAAATGTTCTGAATTAACACAATTCTTCAGTGTTTTGGGGGCACAACTTGATTGTTTTAACCCTGCCGAAAAAACAGCTTAAACCAGCCTAGGATGGTTGGCTGGTTTTAGCTGGTTAACCAGGCTGGTTTTAGAGGGTATTTGGCCATTTCCAGGCTGGTTTCCTGCCATTTCCAGCCTAGTCTTAGCTGGTCAGGCTCGAAAAGGACCAGCTAAATCCAGCTAAAACCAGCTTGACCAGCCTAGTTTAAGCTGGACATAGCTGGTTTTGCCTGGGCTCCCAGCCTGGGTAGGCTGGTCAAGCTGGTTTTAGCTGGTCAAGCTGGAAAATGACCAGCTAAAACCAACTTGACCAGGCTGGAAATGGCTGGAAACCAGCCTGCAAATGGCCAAAACCCCTCTAAAACCAGCCTGGTTAAACAGCTAAAACCAGACAACCAGTTAGGCTGGTTTAAGCTGTTTTTTTTCAGAAGGGAAACAATTAATAAATTAATAATAAATCATTTTAATTTAATAAATAAATTAATTTGTGTTGGGACAACTTTAAGGAATTGCGTGGAACCCAGCATTTTTTTTTTTACATTGAATAAAGTTTGCTGCTTGTTCAAACTACTTTAAAAAATAAGTTGAAACTTCACAATTATTCAGTTTATTTGGGGGGACTCATGTGTCTCATGTTCAATCTCCTATCTAATTTGTAAAGAAAAAAAAAGTTAAATCAATCAGTTTGTTTTCGCACAACATGAAGGAATTGTGTGTAATTCAGTATTTTTTTTTTTTTACATTGTATTCACATTACTTATGTTTTTTATGCTTGTGTTTTCTTTCAAACTTTTCCTCATCGCCTGCTTGTTTTCTCCATTGTAACTGACCAAATATGGAGAAGGCCGTTCTTTCCCACTTTACCTTTATCAGATGGCAGCACATTATATCATGATGGGTGGTATGGTGGTCTCTCTCTGTCCCGGGATGAGTTCAACACCTGCGGCTGTGTGAGTGAAGCTCTTCTCTGCTTGAACACACAGAGATCCCTGTACAAACCACATCCAAATTCTCTGAACATGGATATAGGAGAAGCGGAGGACGAAATCCAGTTTCTGCGAACCGTAAGTAAAAGGCAATGTATTTAAATGCATTCACTGTGCAGTTTCTTTATACTAGAAATAATGAATAACTAAACTAATTAGTTAACTTACAAAGAGTTAATTATACACTAAAGTTTGATTTGTGGTCAGATTGATATAATTGGACATTAATTAGCTTATTGGATATACATTTTAGATTCCAGCAGATGCTTTAGAAAATATTTTGTGAGACACTTGCTTATGCATGTTTCCAGCATATTTCCAGCATATATGTATGTTTACAGCATATTTGATGTCGCTCCACAGTTACTATTATTAATATTTTTTAATTATTAAGTGCAATATCACGTTCACTTATGCAGTTGCTCACAACATTGTGTGTTCTTGTGGATATTGTTATATATACAGTTACAGTGCAATGAATTACAGTGTTTAGAGTCACATTTGAGAGAGTTGACCCATATCACTGTTGTCTATTTTTACCGTGTTATCAGTATAACAGAGGAACTGGAGAGTGTGTGTGAGCTCCATATCTCCAAAACAGATATAAATGGGACACTCTGCTCCCTCTCTCTCACTCACACACAAACACAAATACACACTTACAATACACTTTCACTTTGTCTTTTAGCGCAATCATTTAAAACTAAAAATTCAGTTTTTTCAAATGTTTTGAATAATAACTTAATAATAGAAGTGATATAGATGTCAGAACGTGTGTGTTTGGGAGCCACTGCTGTTTACTGAAACTTAGATGACAAGCTGGAGGTGTTGGAATTCTCCATTCACAGACTGATATGCTGAGGTTTAGTCCATATAAGGCTGCACTGTAACAGTGATACTCTGCTGTTCTACACACTCTAAAATATGGACTCTAGAACATGAAGGATTTTATTTGTCTATCATTTTTTTCACAGTTGTTATTTGGCTTTTAAATCACAGATACTAGTAAAGTGAATGATTAAGTGATTCAATACCTTTTATTAACAATTTGTCAGCAGTTCAAAGTCTTTATTGTAACATTTCATCTTTTATATATTTTAATTGGTACAGGTAAGAGTAAGTTTCATTTTTACAACAAAAGCTTTTATGCTGAATGACAATGAAACTTTTATTCATCTCAAAGTTGACCTTTGTTTTGTACAAATGTTGTTTTAAACAATAAAGTAGACGTTGTGTTTGCACTTTAATATGGTTTAATGTGATATAAAACTTTCATGCCAACATTAATCGCTGCTTGTAATTTTAATAAATGTTTATTTTTGTCAACATTACTGAGGTTTATGCATGTAGTGTTCGCTTGTATGTGCATTTATACCAGGGGTGCCCAAACCTTTTCTTATGAAAGGCCAAAATACAAGCTTGATTAAGAGCTGTGGGCCGAAAGAAAATATAGCAAACTGTATTACATTAAAGTTGCCATGGGTCATTTCATAATTCATTTCCGAATTTTTAAAAATAAATAGAAAAAATGACATCAACCGTATTTAATAATTCAAATATTTTGAAAATGTATATTACTTTAACAAACTTGTTACAAAAAATTCCATTTATAAAACATTAGAGCTCGAATACACTAGTCATGCTGAACCTGCCTTTGCATTGATTTGCACGCTTTATTTACAACATTTAATTGAAACATTTTATTTGATTAAATTTTTTGTAGCTCGACAATAAAACAAACAAGCAAAAGGTTACATTAAAATAGAAATGAGAATCTCTGTTAAAGGCATTCCCAAAACATTTTTCGTCTGGCAGGCCAAATCAAAAGATAAAAGGGCCAACTTTGGTCCACAGGCCCTACTTTGGGCATCTCTGATTTATAAAAAGTATTTGAAGATTGTGTAGCTTTAAATATTCACTTTCTCAGAAAGTGTATTTAAAATTAATTACAATTTGAAGTCTGAATTATTGATTATCTTAGATTATCCTTTGAGTCTTTTCTGACTATATTTGTTCTGCTTGCATTTTTAAGCTTCAATCAAAACTGATGTTTTTGAGTTTAACTTATAATGTGCTTTTATAAAGTGAGATAATAGTGTATACTGTGTTCTCTGTTGTTGTGAGTGAAATACACCTGTAATGTGAATGTGTTTTTCAGAGAGATGAGTTGGTGTTGAGATGCTGCTCATTAGGCCCTCATCAGCAGAAATTGTGTTTAGCTGCAGAAGGCTTTGGTGAACGTCTGTGTTTTCTCGAGTCCACCTCCAACTCAAAGGTTAGATGCTCAGTTACTTTATGTTTTCAAAACTGGCTACTATTTTCTGTGTTAACAGTCTGTGAATTATCACACTCTTCGGGTAAAAAATACTCCCAGAAAGGTTTCATGCCATTTGTCTTTGTTTCACAGAATGTTCCAGCAAATCTGTGCATGTGTGTGTTTGTTCTGGACCAGTGTCTGTCTGTCCGAGCACTGCAGGAGATGCTGGCCAATCGTGAAGATCTTTGTACTGGGGTAGGTAATGTGGAGAGACAATAATTTAGAAATAATGAACAGCTACAGTTTAGTGGATGAACTTTCTTTTTTCATCTGTTTAAATGTACTGTATGGGGTCAGTACGTTTTGTTTTAGGGAATTAGTTCTTTTGTTATCGAAGGTACTTTAAATTGGCCAAAAGTAAGAATGAAGATACTTATGAAGTTACAAAATATTTCCACAATGCAGACAATGTAGATGGAATTGCAAAATAAATAAATAAATAAATATATATATATATATATATATATATATATATATATATATATATATATATATATATATATATATATATACTCTGTAAAACCCAACAGTCAACTTTATTAAATGAAATGAGTGTAGTTAACTCAAACTTTACTGAAAGTTAATTCTACTCTTTTAAAAAGAGTTTTGAACTCAACGTTGAAGGTAATGTAAATACCTCACTACTTCAACTTAAATTGGAGTAAGTTCACAGTACTCATATAGATTAATTTTTCAACTCAAATGGTTTGTAGCAATCGGTTTTCTCAAATGCTTTGAGTTGCCTTAACATATTGGGTTTTACAGTACTCAGTTGGTTTGAGTTCTCTTCATTTATTGGGTTTTACTGTGCTCAATTTGCTTTGTTTACTCAAATGAATTACGTTCACAGTACTCATTAGGATTAGATTTTGAGCTTAAATGGTTTGTTAAATCGGTTTCCTCAATTGGTTTGAGATACCTTAACTTTTTGGGTTTTACAATGTATATATGTATAAATATTGTTTGTAGTTAAGTGCTTATAGAAAAGATTAATTTTTAGGTGCCATTTTAATTTTGGCAGGGATCGGGGAGATCAATACCAGCGAGAAACAGTGAACGAAAAGGTTCTGGAAAGAGATTTTGAGCCTTTCCATGATGGTACCATGAGGTGGTGCTCACTTAAAAAAACCAAGTAACAAAGTAACTGAGATGAATAACTGTTGTAAACTTATATAAATACAATTATTATTAAATTCAGTTAAATAGACAAGATGTCTGATTACTAAAATGTAGTTTAACTTATCACAAGTCAAGAAAAATAAAAGAAATGAAAAAATGGAAGTCTAAAATGTAAATGGAACAATTTAGAAAAAATATTAAAACTAAAACTGATTTCTTAAGGCATTACATATCTGTTCCTTCGGTCGATCAATCAATCAATCAATCAGTCAGTCAGTCAGTCAGTCAGTCAGTCAGTCAGTCAGTCAGTCAGTCAGTCAGTCAGTCAGTCAATCAATCAATCAATCAATCAATCAAAATTGTAGTCTGCAAGAAGTCCTATTAGAATATATTATATAATAGAATTATTTCTGAGAGATCATATTACACTGAAGCCTGAAGTAATGGCTTTTGAAAGTACATTTTAAAATATTGTGAAATGTGAAACAGTTATAATATTTTTTATAGTATTTTACTTTACTAAATTTTACAGAAGATAAAATTTAAGCAGCTTCAAACCTTTAAACAGTTGTCTGAGGAAATGTTGTAAAGAAATTTGAATTGCTAAATAAATCACAGGTACAGTACTAAAACTATTGTTTTTGTTTTAGTCACATAAGGCGGCTGGTCGTCGTACTCTGCTTTATGGTCAGGCCGTGCTGTTTCGGCATGCCTACAGCGACATGGTAAGATGCTTTTAAAATGTTTCTTTTTTATTAATTAGTGGCTTCTATATTGAAACTACAACGTGTAAACTTAAAACTCTGTGCATCTTTGTCTTGCAGTATCTTTGCTGTCTGTCTACATCAGGGCTCTCCTCTGACAAACTGGCTTTCGATGTCGGTTTGCAGGAGGACACCAAAGGTAAATTCACACTCTCCTCCAGTATACTGTGAAATTAAAGGGGTGGTCCACTACAATGTCATATATTAAACTTTAGTTGATGTGTAATGTAGCTGTGTGAACATAAACAACATCTCTGGATGTAAGACCCTCCTAGTTCAATGCAAAGGAAGACATTGGCTTTTACAAAGTTAGCTTAGCAAAACCTACAGCGAACAAAGCTTGGGGACTACAAAAAAATACATCCAGGTTAATGAGATCAAAAAAGCCGTCCAAACGCTGGTATTTCTACAGAGCTGGTTCTGTTTCTGTATTTGGGCTTCCAAAAGACATGACTCAAAGAGAGAAGTGCTTACAATTTAATTAGAATTATGTTCCAGAGAATTATAAAATATATAGCTAGCATTTGACAAAAGACAATTTCCAGAATCTCTCCCAGTTTAGTGCTGGATTAGGCTAAAACCTCCTCAAAGGAGAGCAGGCATGAGGTTCAGCTGTGTCTTCTGTGTCATTTTCTGTCTGATTCAAGCTTAAACTGATACGGCTAACAGCTACTCTACTGCCGACTGACAATATTTACACAGCTGAGGCAAAGCGCGTGCTTGTGAAGGTGTGACGCTTTTCCTGGTGACATGGAGCCAATCCGCGAATCACAGCACATTATGTTAGCTGACCAATCAGAGCCTCTTGAGGGCAGGCCTTTCGGATGAACTAGGAAATATGACGTTTTCATGTTAACTGAGTAGCAGTATATAATCAAGTAAAATATATGAAAAAATAACGTGATTTTTTTACAAATGAAGTGTGAGCACACATTGCTTTGCATCTTATGAACACAAACAAGCCATAAAATTGCACTCTAGACCACCCCTTTAATGTTCTCATCCTTTGGCATAAATACATGTTTGAATAAGATAATGAATAAATGACTAAATCTGCCATATTTCTTGATGTTACATTGTATGGTTTCAGGTGAGGTGTGTTGGTGGACGGTTCACCCTGCCTCCAAACAGAGGTCAGAGGGCGAGAAAGTGCGAGTGGGTGATGACCTCATCTTAGTTAGTGTTTCCTCTGAGAGATACCTAGTGAGTGGGTCATTCAGTTGTCTGTCTGTTGATCTACAGTTCATTCCATTAATATTGCTGTCCTTGGTAAATGTGAGCAAAGAAACCTATATCAAATGTCATTATTCTTTAACCTTTTGAACTTTTCCTTAATATATTAAGACATATATGTAATATATGTAAGACAGTAGCGACTTATTTGTTAATAATGAGCGATTATGTTATTAATGTCACTTTGTAATATTGGAAACTTTCTGACCAAAAGACTTATTTAGCTTCTGCAATTCTCCAGCCGTGTTTCTGTTTTCAGCGACTCAAACCATCCTCCTGATAAATGCCCACTCCAGGCTAATTTATAACGTTTACAGCTGACTGGAATTTCTTTGTTGTTGAAGATTGTGGAAAAGGGCATTTTCAGTGTTTTTTTATAGCCACTTCCAATTTTGTGAAGCTCAAGAGGATTTGCAGCAAATTGCAACACTGTTGTTTTGTTTTGGATTGAGTTTGGTCTTTATTTACAACCCTGTGAAACAGCAGGTCATAGTTGAACAATTTCCTGTTCCCCATCACACAGGTGTACAAAAAATATGTATAATATCATATATGGAAATATAGTTCAACTATAATTTGTTCATAAGAATTCATCGAGGTGTCTGGAAATTTGTGCAGTAAAAATATTTTCCGATTTTTCTAAGTTTGCCATTGTTTGTTTTAAATGAGAACAGGTTTTTGTTGATATTTTAAGTGAAATAGTAAAAGGGTAAGCAATAAATACATTTTTGTCATAGCCTTCTTTGCTTATATTTTCCAGGGGTGTTAATATTAGTATTTGGTTGTATTACATACAATGTGACACCTGTCTCTCTCTTTGCAGCATGTGTCGTGGACTAACGGTGAAGGGAATGACAGTGGTGTTGTCCGGGTGGATGCAGCCTTCCAGCAAACGCTTTGGAGTGTGGCCCCTGTTTCCTCTGGGACTGTGAAAACACAGGGTAAATGAACAGTCACACACTAGGAATCACTTTAAATCACTGAAGAAGCGTCTGTGCAAATAAAGCTACGTCGGTATGGTGTTTTTAAATA
>NW_026613688.1:0-56750 GCF_903798145.1 Danio aesculapii | reverse complement strand
TCTATGTCAAGGTAAGATCTGAACCATTTGAGGACCGTGCTAGACAGCCCAAACCAGTTAGACATTTACTGCCAACCACTTAAATTTTTTTCATTTTATGGAAAGGAAATGATTTAATGTTTTAATATAAATATAATAAAGAAATAAATAAAAATGTCAATTCAAATTATATCATTATTTACTCAATTGTATGAGATTTAAAAGCATGATTTTTTTCTGTCTCAGAACAATAAACGTTCTGTCTTTCTTTTTTTTCTTTCTTTCTGTGGTTAGTTAGCAAGTAGAGTTAGCAATGAGTAACAGTGTGATATGGCTGTATTGATGATATACAGCCACATCGCACTGCTATCATGTGATATTGCATTTATACAACAGTTTGACGGCATAATCCTGTATATAAAAAAGAAAATCAACCACAGAGAGTATATAAATCCTTTTGCATGATGAACTACATCCTTCCGCCATTCATTCACATCTGCAGCTGATGTCAGAACAGCAGAAACCGTTGTTACTTCACAAACGCCACTTCAGAGCTAGCATTTGAATGATTCTCTAGCGTAATGTCTAAAGTGATGACAAAACAGCTGATTTTGCTATTATTTTAAGATTATGAGGCTGAACGGCATGAAATGTCATCAGTCTACAGAGATTTACCAGTAGTTCTCTTTTGCAATCGGGAGATCACTATAATTAACCCTGGAAAGTCCAAAGCAAAGCAAACACTAGCCGATTACTATAGTATAAATACAGCACTACAAAATACAAAAGAGAGAGATCGACTCTGAATGTCTCTTACCTGTTTTATAATGATTTGATTAGCTTGAAATTAAGTTTCGTTACATTAAAATTTTTCTCCTCTAAGGACTTATTATGCAGTCTCTGTATGGCGGAACGTCAACCGTCTTTGCTCTGCTCAGTATGACAGGCTGATTGATGCCGATGCGCTTTATGTGCAAAATTATAAATATTTAAAATAGGCACTATCCTTATGAATAAACTGCAATTTAAACAACTACATTCTCGTCTAAAAAAGCCTCAAAAGTACATTATGTTGACCAACAGCTGGAATTTTTGTGGGCAGAGCAATACAGAAGGGTGAGGAGGCTGTACGAGTGCTGTTATTGCAGAATATCGCACGACTATCAGCTAATCAGATTCGAGAACCAGACAGAACTGTTAACTGTAGACTTAACTTTGCCTAGACTTAAATCTATCCACTCTGCTACAAATAGCAGATGACTAAGACCAAATATTGCCAGTAGATTTAACAAAAAACTAATTATTTTGACATTTAGCTCTTGTAGATTCAGTAGATTTCAGAATAAATGTCCATGGAAAGGCTGCAAAACAACTACTATCGTATCTAAAAAAAACACTCTGAATGTGACAAGATGGCTTTAAAATAAACTAACAACTTAAAAAAGAAATATCCCCAATCCCTAAAAACCCTCACTTTTCCCCCCATCCTGTGTGGAAGCAGTTGTCCGTGACTTCCCAATGTCTTCTCAATTTCAATGTGTTTAACTCCAGCGTGGGCCTAAATGGCTCTTAGGCCTGATCCGTCCAGAGACAATTGCTATAGACACACATTCTCCCACAATGCTTTTCACATTCAACAGACACTCAGCAAAGACCCAAAGCTATAACTGAATAGAAATGAATCTAATCCCAATGGGATTTAACATCATCTGCTTCCAAAGAAATGGATCGCGTGTCTAGAAATGGTGAAGGTCACGCAAGAATTCAGAGGGTGAGAGCGAAACTGAATTTGGCATACAAATTCCCTGTGTGTGTTTGATATGTGGCACAAAAACTCAGATATACAGAGATCTTGTGAAGAGTGGGTGACGGATTATGCCATTCCTAAGCTCCGCTCATGAATATTGATTATATGATGTAATGTTCGTCCAGTGGACGCTTCTGATTTGGAGTTTTCGTGGATGTTAAACATTGTGGAGGTTGTTCTGTTTGGTTGCTGCCAAAGTTGGATGATTTATTTTCTATAAGCTTGAGGAGAATATTGGGAGTTGCTAGATTTACTCTTAATATAGTTTAATGATTGGTGTCTGTTGTTCCATAAAGAAATTATAACATCCATTGAATCATTAGATTGCACAACTAATCAACGAATCAATGACTCAACCAACCAACAAACCAACCAACCAACCAACCAACCAACCAACCAACCAACCAACCAACCAACCAACCAACCAATCAACCAATCAAAGGATGATTTGGGAACTAAAACTGGTTAATATCTGTCAGCAATATGTGTGCAATAGTGCCAATAGTGGTTCTTTGTTGATACTTTACTCTACTGTGGATATAGGATTATATTAATATATTAGGCATTAATATATTCACAGCAAAATCTTTGAGCTTCACATGTTAAAATGACATCAAAAACACATGATGCACACACATTTTCTGTAAGGGCAAAGGGTCTTTGACATTCATCAAACCTTTTTGTTTCCTAAACAGGTCCTTTATTTTAAAATGAGGTTATTTTGATTAAGATTTGATCACAAATAAAAAAAACCTCTGAAAGGTTATTTGAGGAACACAAAATGGTTCTTTTGTTCTATCAGTCTGAAAGCTTCTGTTATAGATAGGTTAGTAGGTTGGTTTAATGTTATTTGGTTGATTGATTGATCAAATGATTGATTGAACAATTGATTGATTGGTTGGTTGAATGGTTGGTTGATGGACTGATTGATTGATTGATTGATTGATTGATTGATTGATTGATTGATTGGTTGAATGGTTGATTGGTTTATTGGTTGGTTGGTTGTTTGACTGATTGATTGGTTAGTTAAATGGTTGGTTGGTTGGTTTAATGATTGATTGATTGATTGGTTGGTTGGTTAAATTATTAGTTTGTTGGTAGGTTAATTAAATGGTTGGTTGGTTGGTTTAATTAATTGGTTGTTAGATTAGTTTGTTGATTGATTGATTGATTGATTGTTTAATGACTAATTGATTGGTGGTTTGTTTGATTTAATGGTTGGCTGGTTGATTAAATGGTTGGTTAGTTGGTTTTATTAATTTATTATTATTATTAATTAATTTATTTATTAATCGTTGACTGATTAATTGGTTGATTTGTTGGTTTAATGGTTAATTGATTGATTAATTGATTGGTTGTTTGTTTGGTTTAATGGTTGGTTGGTTGATTAAATGGTTGGTTAGTTGGTTTGATTAATTGGTTCGTTGACTGATTGATTGGTTGATTTGTTGGTTTAATAGTTGGTTGGCTGGTTTAATGGTTGATTGATTGTTTGATTGATTGTATTGATTGATTTGGTTGGTTGGTTGGTTAGTTGAATTATTGATTGGTTAGTTGGTTGAATAAATGGTTGGTTGCTTTGATTGATTGCTTGATTGATTGGTTGGTTTGATTGATTGATTGATTGATTGATTTGGTTGGTTGGCTGGTTGGTTAAATTATTGATTGGTTGGTTGGTTGGTTGGTTGGTTGAATAAATGGTTGGTTGGTTTGATTAATTCCTTGGTTGATTTATTGGTTCATTGATTGATTAATTTATTGAATGGTTTGTTTTGTTTGTTTGTTTGTTTGTTTGTTTGTTTGTTTGTTTGTTTGTTTGATTGATTGATTAATTGACCATTTATACATACTGATACAGCTGGTAAAAAGAACACATCTATGGTTTTATGAAGAACTCTTAAGTAGTAGTTCACTTCAATATTGAAAAATTCTGTCATAGTTTACTCATCCTCTACTTGTTCAAAACCTGAACCTGTTTCTGAGTTTCTTTTATTAAAAATGTTATATTTTTATATATAAACAAACAGTTGATGGTAACCAATGGAGAAAATAAAAATACTATGGAAGTCAATGGTGATCAATGATTTTGTATCTGTACTACTTCTTTAATTAAATAATTACCCTTTAAATAATTTCCCTTTCACATGGGGTTCTGTAATGTAAAATTATTCTTTAGATTATCAAAATGTACTTCACACTAAGAAAAAAGATTTTAAGAATGAGGACTTACACTTGATATGGTGTCACTGCATAAACATCTTTCTAAACTTTTCTTATGATTATTTAAAAACATTTGTCCACTGCTTACATCTCAATGGGTGGACCTCAGTGGGTGCTAATCTCTAACTGGTCCTCTTGAAAGCTCTTCTAGGATAAAGGAGCTTCTGCTAAAGCAATGTGTGCCTCATCAGCTCTCGGAAAACAGCTGTTTTTGTTTCCCACACATCGGCCAGACACAGATCTCACTCGCACATCACCCGTCTTCAAATACGCAAAGAGCCAGAGACGCTCTTTCGTGTGTATGACAGTCTCCCATTACTCCACCTGGGATCCTCATCCTTCTTCCCCCGAGCAGCACCGATGTCTTGTCCAGGTGATAAATGTGTCTTTTTCTCTCCGAAGTCGGGCCATGAATTACTAAAGCCTGTGGAAAACGACTTTCGAAATAGCACAAGGGCTTTTTAGGGAAATGGTCCCCCTCATCCTTTCTCAAAGTTCCTCTATCCATCGACAGCACCATCCACCCGCATTTAAGTCCTTGTCCTTAAACAGGTTATTGATGATTATTGGACAGACCCCTGTGGCCCTCTTGCATCTCTCAAAGTCTCAGAGCTCTTCTCTGAAAAATGCAAAGAGGGAGTCAGAATGAGGTCAGGAGACGAGCGTACAGTTTGGGATCTTCAGATCGGTGAACGGGACATCCATAAAACATCCCAAGTGTGAAGGGTTAAGCTACTTGTTAGGAAAGGATAAAAGGATTGATTGCGTTGACTAAAACGCTCAACCACAACCGTGTTGAAAGACACAATGTCTACGTTTTCTTTTTTCTCAATAAAATATCCAAAAATGACTGGAATAGTGTTATACATTTTGCTGATTTATGTACAAATATTATACTTATTATTTAAAAGAATTTATAAATACAGAGAAATAAGCAATTTTAACTACCGAGGCTGTTTAACTACTGAGTGTGTTTATGCTAACAATGTCACACTTTATAGAAAACATATCTATTTAATAATAATACTACTGCTAATAATAATATAATAATGATTATAATAATAATAAATATAGGTGCAAGCAGCAATTAAGGAAGTCCAAAGCCAAATTGAACAAAGCAGTCCAGAGGCAGAATGAGCAAAGCTGTCCAGAGGCAGAATGAGCAAAGCAGTCCAGAGGCAGAATGAACAAAGCAGTCTAGAGGCAGAATGATCAAAGCTGTCCAGAGGCAGAATGAACAAAGCTGTCCAGAGGCAGAATGAGCAAAGCAGTCCAGAGGCAGAATGAGCAAAGCAGTCCAGAGGCCAACAGCAGATTAATAAGGACAAAGTCCCTTTAAGGCAAGTAATTTCACTCAGCGGCCATCTTTGAACTGTCTCTCGGGCAGTATGCTCGGGTATTCTGAAACATCAAATTCTCCAAAACTGATTGCCAAGCTTATGATTGAATTTCATATTAGGAATCACCAGTAAAATTAAACAACAGATGTCCCTTTAGTTTCATTTCTAAACGTCCATCACACAAAATCTGCAGAAACTCCTGTCTGGTCCGAGCCCTTCCCCTGGAGTATTGCCAGTCTATAACTGATGATTGGCTCCTGTACTAGTAGGCGGGGCTTTATTCACCATATTAACTGTTACACTTTTCAAAAAGATACGAGTGGCATGTCTTGTGTATTCTATAGTCTTTCTAAGGACCATCAAACCAAGTGAAACAATGAGTTTTTTAAATACATTCGAAGTATATTTCACTTAAAATATTAGAAAACAATGAAAACAATTAACATTTGAAATATTTATTAGTTTATAATCTTTGACCAGTAGGTGGCAGAGTGACAAATTTAATGTGTTGTGCTCAGTGTTTGGTGATCATGAAGAATGTAAAGTGTGTTGTCAATATATTGAAGCATTGCAGAGAGACAGCCTCAAATGCCGTTTGGCATTATATCAGCACATTTGTTAGTGGCGTAAACAAAAACCATTTTGCTTATGTATATATGCACACAGACTTTTAAATTCAGTCCATCAGCCTCAGGGTTTCCTGTTAATTATCATTCCATACAAAATCCGCACGTTTAAGATCTGATTTCTTTAAAAAACAGCGATCTGCCTGGCTGATATACAATTTAAAGTGGGTATCAGACCAAACAAAAAATAAATAAAATTTAAACTTTCCACGTCATGTCTTTAAATATGAAAATTAATTTTACCCCAGTATTTTCAATGGAATTTCTGCGCTAGCCTGCCGCTAATGACTGCACCTGTGTTTAAACCATCTTTCGTCTCCTTTTGTTGTTACGCTTTAACAACAAACGTCTATGTCACTGAATATATTTGATTTACATTATAACGTTGATGCTGTAAAAGAAAGCTTATGAAATTGAAAACGGTCACATAAAGCTTTCATCGGAAGTTCATTATTGGCTAAAAAACTCTAGCTGTGCATATAGCCCAATGACACAAATTTCACAAAACTCAGCCATCATGGTCTAACAATGATCAGTCAAATTTGGTGATATTTCTGCAAACGGTCTAGGAGGAGTTTGCAAAAGAAGTTTTTGAACAAAATCAATATGGCGGACAGGAAGTTTAGCTAAATATGGCTTATTTGGTTTCAATGTTCTGGGCATGACCCACAAAATAAGTTGAGATCAATTTTCCACAATAAACCTATGCAATCAACAATTATTAGCCATTTTGGAAGATTCATCATTGATGGTTAGTTAAGGATTTATAACTCGTGACCACTAGCTGACGCTGTTGTCAAAATTATGTGTTGTGGTTACTGTGAGGCGCCAATGACACACCTAAAGTTTAGTGTCAATATGTTTAAGCATTGCAGAATTACAGTCTCAGATGATATTTGACTGTGCTGTGCCACAAGGAAGCCATATGTTAACAGTGTCCAGAAGCACCGTCGAGTTTTCTGGGCTTTTCTGGGATAGACCATCACAGAGTGGAAATGTGTACTGTGGTCAGATGCATCATTATTTCTGGTGTTTTTTGGGGAGAAATGGACGTCTTGGACTCCAGACCAAAGAGGAAAAGAATCATCCAGACTGTTACCAGCAACAAGTCCAATAGCCAGGGTCTGTCATGATATGGGCGTCTAATAGAGAAAGTGTGGCACATTTTAAATGTGACAACGAAGACCCCGTACTGTTGCCCACCTTAAGACTAGTTTGTAGGAAGAATAGGACAAAATTACACCTGAAACACTTGATCACTTGGTGTCTTAAGTCCCTAAACGTCTTTTAAGTGTTGTAAAAAAAAAGAATGTCAACATTACAATGTGGTAAATGCTTTACTGTTTGCAAAAATTTAATTTGGAATAAATAAATAAATAAAAGTCATGAGGAACACATTAAATAATGTTTGTTGTATTGTCTGCAATGGAATACAAGTCAAAGTAAATTTACGAATCACTACTTTCTTTCTTTTTATTTGCGTTTTCCATACTGTCCCAACTTTTTTGATGTAGGGTTGTATTTTTACTCTCATTTATCTTAACAGTTCCTTCTTACTTTAATTCCTCCTGTATATTGTTCTTTGCATGTAAATAAACCACATTACTGAAGCAAATGTGTATTGAATTAAAACACAGATAACATTACTTTCTTTTAGTCTTTTTTTATCTTCAAACATTCAGATTTAATCCATTATTACTAGAGAAATATGAAACTCTACCACTCTTCTGTCCAGCATCTGACCTATTTCTTCTCTGTTTTTCTTGTACACAAGCTTTAAAACCAGCCGTTGACGATCCATTCAGCCAACAGAGCAGTGTTTGACCTCTGACCCTTCACCCGCCGTGCCCTTACTTTTTCACACTATGACAGCTTTTTGTGAAGGAAGTCCTTCAGATGGATTGGTATGGAAGAAGCCAACGCTATCCTGAAGAGAAAAGGCTGATCTGAAAGAGCCTTCATTCGCAGCATCCCTCTTAAAACACTGCTATCAATCTTCTTTTTCTGGCCAGTCCTTCAGTATTTACCAAATGTTCATTGGAGAGCCTGTTGTTTGCCTACTGCTCACTTGCTGGAGATTAGAAGAGCTCAAATTTCTCACTTTATTTTCAACAAACAGAGCTCTAAATCAACTGGACTAGCAATAATTCATGCTGAATCTCTCTTGGCTACAGAAGTTCTTAGAGACCATACTTTGTTATAATTTTCTTTCTTGTTTTCTCATGTCCATGACCTATTTTTTTTGTGATCTTGACATATCAAATGTTGTTTTCTTGTTCTTACAACTTAATTTTCTCATTATCTTGACATATCTAGAGTAGTTTTCTCGATCTCACTAAATTTTCTTGTCCTCTCAACATATCAAAATTGTTTTTGCGTTCTCACAACCTAATTTTCTTATCAACAAATAAAATGTAATTTTTGTGCTCTCACGACTTAATTTTCTACATATGAGACGTCATTTTTGCATAATTTTTATATTTTAATAGTCGTTTTCTCACTTTGATGACTTAATTCTCGTCATATCGAAATTAATTTTCTTGTTCTCACGACTTAATTTTCTCATTATCTTTTCAAAAGTCATTATTGTGTTCTCACAAATCAATTTTCTAGTCCTCTCGACATATCAAAAGTTGGTTTCTCGTTCTCACGACTTTATTTCCCATGATCTTGAAATAAAAAAAGTTGTTTTCTCAATCTCACAACTTCATTTTCTTGAGGTCTCGATGTATCAAAAGTCGTTTTCTCATTCTCATGACTTAATTTTCTTGTCATCTCGACATATCAAAAATAGCTTTTGTGTTCTCATGACCCTGTTTTCTTGTCATCTCGACATATCAAAAATCGTTTTCTCATTCTCACGCCTTAATTTTCTCGTCAACTCAAAATATCAAGTCGTTTTTTCGTTCTCACAAGTTAACTTTTCTCGTCATATCGATATCAAAAGTTGTTTTTTGTGTGATCACAACTTAATTTTCTCATGATCTCAACATGTCGAAAGTCATTTACTCAATCTCATGATTTAATTTTCTCATAATCTCGACATATCGAAAGTTAATAAAAGCTTAATTTTCTCGTCAACTCAAAATATCAAGTCGTTTTGTTGTTCACACAAGTAATTTTTCTCATCTTATCGATATCAAAAGTTGTTTCTTGTGATCACAACTTAATTTTCTCATGATCTCAACATGTCGAAAGTCGTTTACTCAATCAATCGTTTTCTCGTTCTTACGACTTAATTTTCTCGTCAACTCAAATATCAAGTCGTTTTCGTGTTCTTACAAGTTAATTTTCCCATCATATCGATATCAGAAGTTGTTTTCTTGTGATCACAACTTAATTTTTTCATAGTCTCGACATTTCGAAAGTCGTTTTCTCATTCTCACGACTTAATTTTCTTGTCAACTTGAAATATCAAGTTGTTTTCTCGTTTTACAAGTTCAATTTCGTGTCATATCAATAATGACTTAATTTTCTAGTCAACTCAATATATCAAGAGTCGTTTTCTTGTTCTCACAATTTAATATTCTTGTGATCGCATCAAGTCTATTCGCGTTTAAACGACTTAATTTTCTTATATTCTTGGCATATCAAAGTCATTTTTGTGTTCTCAGCACTTGGTCGCGACAAAGTTTTATTGTGATCTTGAGATCAAAATGTTTTTTTCTAGTTAACTTATATTTTTCCTTTCTTTAGCATGAGAGGATGTCCTAGATTAGAAACAGTAAGTCCGCGGTATTTCGCATTCACTTTTGCCGTGATTCACTTTGATTTAACGCAATCAAAAATAAGGATTGAAAGTACGCATAAAAAAGAATGACCTTCATCATCTAATCCACACAGCCAACAAACTCACTTTGCGCCAACCCAAACTTACTAAATATAAAGAGTGAGAGAATATTAATGCAAACAATGATGTACGTAAATGTTTACCCAACAGAGCTGTAGATCAACTGGACCTGTAATAAGACATGCTGAATTTCTCTTGGTCAAGCTGTTTTACTTTTTTCATGCACGGTTTAGTGCCCTATAAATCAGGTACATTCAGCATGTCCTGCACTAACCTTGAGGGGTATCAACTATCAAAATAAAACCTGCATATTGGTCACAGGTATCATAGCTTATTTTATTACAATGGGTTGTTGCCCGTGTCAATTTTGTGTCACTGAAAGTTTGTTCATATATATATTAATATATGTTATACGATTACTTGCCTATTTAACAGAAAATGCTTTGTTAACCTCATAACTTTAAGCTAAATATTAGTATCTTGCAATATAACCAACATAGGCTCATTCTGAAAACGTAGCCCTACAGTATATACATTTCTAGAGATCGCGAATTATGTAGTCAGAAGAACATATGGCTGCATTTCGTCATTAAAACAAACACTACGGGACAGTATGACGCCGTTCCTTTAGCGCTTACCTCCGTGTAAATGGCTTTTCCGCTGTTACCAGTTTGTCCAGCGGCTCGCCGCGTACGTTGGAGGATTTGAGACCCAGAGAGGAGTTGACTGCGACAACAGGGTTTGAGTTTGGGGAAGAACAGTTCCAGAAAGCAGGTTAAACTAAAACAAAAGTCAAAAAATAAAATAAACAAGTAAATAAGAGGGTGAGAATGTGGTAAAGATCTGAAAACATGGTACAAATCAGGCTGCCATGAGGGATTTTCTTTTTATGGATTGCTTTTGAAAACACTGTCGGTTGGGTTTAGGGTTTAAGGAGGAGAGTGAGGGCGTTTGGTCGGTCAATCAGTCAGTTGACAACGGGCTCTGGTAGAATTACGCAAGATCAGCAGGTGTGAATGGCACTCGCGAGAGAAATTTGAGATCTGAAAAAGCGTACACAGCGACCTCTAGTGGATTTACGCAAACAAAACCTGCAAAAAGCATAGCTCCTGGGACGTATTTGGCGCTCTCCAGAAATGTATATCGGGGTACGTAATCAGAATGAACCTGGGTTGAACTAGTAAAACATTTTGTCCTGTCATCATGGCAAAGATAAAATAAATGTAAGTTATTAGACATTTCACCAGTTCACACTTGCAATAGTTTCAGAATAAAGCGTATTTGGCGTGCTGTCCGGGGAGAGGGCTCTGAGCTCGGGGAAGACACCCAAACTCGAGTTATTCCTCTTATCAGGAAACAGAGAGGAATTGGGATTCGAGCGAAGTATCTAGCCCGGCCCCAGAACGCTCCCCCCGGGATTGTAATGCTTGAGAGGTGAGGTGACGGGGTGGTGGAGGGATGCTAAAGTCGTAAGATGCTGCAGGTAAGACAGCTTTGGTATATATAGGGGTTTGGTCAAGAACTGATTGAATAATAGAATGATTGTCAATGACGTATTTGATACTGAAACTTCTGCGCGTGCTCCTCCCCAAATTTGTTTATAAAACGTCACTAGTTATTAAAGCCATTCTCTACGTTAAACAGCACATGGGAAATATTTGAAAATAATTAATATTTTTATAATAATTCAGTCTTTAACTCTGGGTATGTACATACATTATAGTCTACAGTAAATTTGACCTAATGCTTTTAAATATGTTAAGAAAAACACTCACTCAATTATACTTCAAGTAGTTTTTTTTACACGCTTTTCAGATTTGAAGTGCATCACAAGTGCGCATTCAATCGAACTAAATAACGTGATGCATTTCTTTATAGAAGGAAGGTTGAGATCCAGTGGAATTAATCATGTTTTTTTTATTCTCCTTGGTTGAATTAAGTGTTTACCTGAAAATGGAGCTCTGGAAATCAAAGCCGTTTTGAGTCATCAATAAAGTGCTCTCACTGCCAGACGCTGGTGTTTAAGTGCTGACTTGCTTCTGAATGCCCTCAACGCTCTTTCGCCATTAATCACGGTGAAGAGATCACTAGCACTTATTCACGCTTATCTGGAAGAGAATAAATCAAGAGGAACGCGGATGGTTTGCCGCAGTCCATGCATGTGCGCCATAAAGTCAAGTGCTTTTTACAATTCCTTTAACCTCCAGTTAGTCAGCTGAAGCACTGCATAAAAACAATTCGTTATTAAGATCCCTTTAACTGCTGGCAGACTTACTGGGAATAGAATAAATGTATATTTCATTGCATTATTATATGTTACTTAACAAATCTAAACTACTAGATAGAAAAAAAAATATTGATATGTTGCTTTTAAACCGATTAGTTGAATTTACTTTAAAAAGTGGACATACCTGTTGCTTATACATTGATTAGTTGATCTATTTGAAAAAGTGAGTAGACTTGTTGCTTTTAAAGTGATTAGTTGACTTTACTTTAAAAAGGTGAGTAAACCTGTTGCTTTTAAAGCGATTAGTTGACTTTACTTTAAAAAGGTGAGTAAACCTGTTGCTTTTAAAGCGATTAGTTGACTTTACTTTTAAAAGTGAGTAAACCTGTTGCTTTTAAAGCGATAACTTGACTTTTAAAAAGTGAGTAAACTTGTTGCTTTTAAAGCGATTAGTTGACTTTACTTTAAAAAGTGAGTAAATCTGTTGCTTTTAAAGCGATTAGTTGACTTCACTTTAAAAAAGTGAGTAGACTTGTTGCTTTTAAAGCGATTAGTTGACTTTACTTTAAAAAGTGAGTAAATCTGTTGCTTTTAAAGCGATTAGTTGACTTTACTTAAAAAAGTGAGTAAACAAGTTGCTTTTAAAGCGATTAGTTGACTTTACTTTAAAAAAGTGAGTAAACCTGTTGCTTTTAAAGCGATTAGTTGACTTTACTTTAAAAAGTTAGTAAACCTGTTGCTTTTAAAGCGATTAGTTGACTTAACTTTAAAAAGTGAGTAAACCTGTTGCTTTTAAAGCGATTAGTTCACTTTACTTTAAAAAGTGAGTAAACTTGTTGCTTTTAAAGCGATTAGTTGACTTCAATTTAAAAAATTAGTAAACCTGTTGCTTTTAAAGCGATTAGTTGACTTTACTTTAAAAAAGTGAGTAAATTGTTGCTTTTAAAGCGATTAGTTGACTTTACTTTAAAAAGTTAGTAAACCTGTTGCTTTTAAAGCGATAACTTGACTTTTAAAAAGTGAGTAAACTAGTTGCTTTTAAAGTGATTAGTTGACTTCAATGTAAAAAGTTAGTAAACCTGTTGCTTTTAAAGTGATTAGTTGACTTTACTTTAAAAAAGTGAGAAAACCTGTTGCTTTTAAAGCGATTAGTTGACTTTACTTAAAAAAGTGATTAAATCTGTTGCTTTTAAAGCGATTAGTTGACTTCACTTTAAAAAAGTGAGTAAATCTGTTGCTTTTAAAGCGATTAGTTGACTTTACTTAAAAAAGTGAGTAAATCTGTTGCTTTTAAAGCGATTAGTTGACTTCACTTTAAAAAAGTTAGTAAATCTGTTGCTTTTAAAGCGATTAGTTGACTTTACTTAAAAAAGTTAGTAAATCTGTTGCTTTTAAAGCGATTAGTTGACTTCACTTTAAAAAGTGAGTAAATCTGTTGCTTTTAAAGCGATTAGTTGACTTTACTTAAAAAAGTGAGTAAACAAGTTGCTTTTAAAGCGATTAGTTGACTTTACTTTAAAAAAGTGAGTAAACCTGTTGCTTTTAAAGCGATTAGTTGACTTTACTTTAAAAAGTTAGTAAACCTGTTGCTTTTAAAGCGATTAGTTGACTTTACTTAAAAAAGTTATTAAACCTGTTGCTTTTAAAGCGATTAGTTGACTTTACTTTAAAAAGTGAGTAAACCTGTTGCTTTTAAAGCGATTAGTTCACTTTACTTTAAAAAGTGAGTAAACTTGTTGCTTTTAAAGCGATTAGTTGACTTCAATTTAAAAAGTTAGTAAACCTGTTGCTTTTAAAGCGATTAGTTGACTTTACTTTAAAAAAGTGAGAAAACCTGTTGCTTTTAAAGCGATTAGTTGACTTTACTTAAAAAAGTGAGTAAACTGTTGCTTTTAAAGCGATTAGTTGACTTTACTTTAAAAAGTTAGTAAACCTGTTGCTTTTAAAGCGATAACTTGACTTTTAAAAAGTGAGTAAACTAGTTGCTTTTAAAGTGATTAGTTGACTTCAATTTAAAAAGTTAGTAAACCTGTTGCTTTTAAAGTGATTAGTTGACTTTACTTTAAAAAAGTGAGAAAACCTGTTGCTTTTAAAGCGATTAGTTGACTTTACTTAAAAAAGTGAGTAAACCTGTTGCTTTTAAAGCGATTAGTTGACTTCACTTAAAAAAGTGATTAAATCTGTTGCTTTTAAAGCGATTAGTTGACTTCACTTTAAAAAAGTGAGTAAATCTGTTGCTTTTAAAGCGATTAGTTGACTTTACTTAAAAAAGTGAGTAAATCTGTTGCTTTTAAAGCGATTAGTTGACTTCACTTTAAAAAAGTTAGTAAACAAGTTGCTTTTAAAGCGATTAGTTGACTTTACTTTAAAAAAGTGAGTAAACCTGTTGCTTTTAAAGCGATTAGTTGACTTTACTTTAAAAAGTTAGTAAACCTGTTGCTTTTAAAGCGATTAGTTGACTTTACTTTAAAAAGTGAGTAAACCTGTTGCTTTTAAAGCGATTAGTTCACTTTACTTTAAAAAGTGAGTAAACTTGTTGCTTTTAAAGCGATTAGTTGACTTCAATTTAAAAAGTTAGTAAACCTTTTGCTTTTAAAGCGATTAGTTGACTTTACTTTAAAAAAGTGAGAAAACCTGTTGCTTTTAAAGCGATTAGTTGACTTTACTTAAAAAAGTGAGTAAACTGTTGCTTTTAAAGCGATTAGTTGACTTTACTTTAAAAAGTTAGTAAACCTGTTGCTTTTAAAGCGATAACTTGACTTTTAAAAAGTGAGTAAACTAGTTGCTTTTAAAGTGATTAGTTGACTTCAATTTAAAAAGTTAGTAAACCTGTTGCTTTTAAAGTGATTAGTTGACTTTACTTTAAAAAAGTGAGAAAACCTGTTGCTTTTAAAGCGATTAGTTGACTTTACTTAAAAAAGTGAGTAAACCTGTTGCTTTTAAAGCGATTAGTTGACTTCACTTAAAAAAGTGATTAAATCTGTTGCTTTTAAAGCGATTAGTTGACTTCACTTTAAAAAAGTGAGTAAATCTGTTGCTTTTAAAGCGATTAGTTGACTTTACTTTAAAAAGTGAGTAAATCTGTTGCTTTTAAAGCGATTAGTTGACTTTACTTTAAAAAGTGAGTAAATCTGTTGCTTTTAAAGCGATTAGTTGACTTTACTTAAAAAAGTGAGTAAACCTGTTGCTTTTAAAGCGATTACTTGACTTTTAAAAAGTGAGTAAACTTGTTGCTTTTAAAGCGATTAGTTGACTTTACTTAAAAAAGTGAGTAAACTTGTTGCTTTTAAAGCGATTAGTTGACTTTACTTAAAAAAGTGAGTAAACATGTTGCTTTTAAAGCGATTAGTTGACTTCAATTTAAAAAGTGAGTAAACCTGTTGCTTTTAAAGCGATTAGTTGACTTTACTTTAATAAGTGAGTAAACCTGTTGCTTTTAAAGCGATTAGTTGACTTTACTTTAAAAAGTGAGTAAACCTGTTGCTTTTAAAGCGATTAGTTGACTTTACTTTAATAAGTGAGTAAACCTGTTGCTTTTAAAGCGATTAGTTGACTTTACTTTAAAAAGATAGTAAACCTGTTGCTTTTAAAGCGATTAGTTGACTTCAATTTAAAAAGTGAGTAAACCTGTTGCTTTTAAAGCGATTAGTTGACTTCAATTTAAAAGTGAGTAAACCTGTTGCTTTTAAAGCGATTAGTTGACTTCAATTTAAAAAGTGAGTAAACCTGTTGCTTTTAAAGCGATTAGTTGACTTTACTTTAAAAAGTGAGTAGACTTGTTGCTTTTAAAGCGATTAGTTGACTTTACTTTAAAAAGTGAGTAAACCTGTTGCTTTTAAAGCGATTAGTTGACTTTACTTTAAAAAGTGAGTAAACCTGTTGCTTTTAAAGCAATTAGTTGACTTTACTTTAAAAAGATAGTAAACCTGTTGCTTTTAAAGCAATTAGTTGACTTTACTTTAATAAGTGAGTAAACCCATTGCTTATATATTATATATATATATATATATATATATATATATATATATATATATATATATATATATATATATATATATATGTGTGTGTGTGTGTGTGTGTGTGTGTGTGTGTGTGTGTGTGTCTAGAGACTACAATATTATGAATATTAAAATAAAAAATCAACCACCAGGTATTAAAATAAAATAAAAAATTTAGTTTAGACTAAGATATTATGGGTAATAAACTATTAATCAATAAAGTATTGTTGCTCAATTAAACCAATCAAAAATCAATGAAATAAAATATAAAAATTACTTTGTATTTAGACTATGGCTAACAAATTATTCCATAATAAATTACTGATGTTTAGTAACATCTATCAAAACTCAACCATTAAATGTCTAAATTGTTTTATGTTTATATACTACGACATTATGATTAATAAATATTAAACCATGTTGTTCGTCAACATCGGTCAAAAAAACAAAAATTCAGCCTCCTAATTTGAAGATTACTCTACAATATTTTGTTTAATAAATTAACAAATTACTGTTGCTCAGTAAAATAAAACTAATTAATAACTATAATAACTACAAATTAATTTGTTATAAATAATAATTAGGGCGACGCAATGGCGCAGTAGGTAGTGCTGTCGCCTCACAGCAAGAAGGTCGCTGGTTTGAGCCTCGGCTGGGTCAGTTGGCGTTTCTGTGTGGAGTTTGCACATTCTCCCTGCGTTCATGTGGGTTTCCTCCGGGTGCTCCGGTTTCCCCCACAGTCCAAAGACATGCGGTACAGGTGAATTGGGTAGTGTGAGTGAGTGTGTATGGATGTTTCCCAGAGATGGGCTGCAGCTGGAAGGGCATTCGCTGGGTAAAACATGTGCTAGATAAGTTGGTGGTTATTTCCGCTGTGGCGACCCCGGATTAATAAAGGGACCAAGCCGAAAAGAAAATGAATGAATGAATGAATAATAATTAATAACTAATATTTAATAAATTGTCGTTGCTCAAGTAAATCAATCAAAAATCGGTCAAATTAAAAATAATACATGAAATTATTATTATTAATATTATTATCAATTACTTTAAGATTCGATTATGGTATTATGGCTAATAAATTATTACTTAAATTACTGATGTTCAGTAACATCTATCAAAAATTAAGCATGATATTATGATTAATAAATTAATATGTTGCTCGTTAACAATGATAAAAAAATCTGCCACTGAATATGAAGATTACGCAAAAATATTATTTTTAATAAATTAATAATTAATAAATGGCTGTTTTCTCAGTAATATCCAATTCTAGAGCCTACTTTATGTTTAGATTGTAATTATTATAGTTTGCAGGAAAACATTTTTTTTTTTTGAGATGTATGGTTGAAGGTAACCAAGCATAAGGACAGATGGTGCTCACTGGCCATGTGGTCTCAATTTTCCTTTGCCCTGACATTATTTACTGGCTTTGGAGTCAGGAAATAATGGAGTCAAGAAAAGACGAAACTCCTCTCTGTTGACATGCTCCACTTTTAATGATACTAAGAGGTAAAAGCTCACAATGGATGTTGCCAGCAGCACCTTCTTTATTCCTGACAGGATTATTACCTCCTGGTGCTCCACCTCATCAAAGGAAAACATTGCCGTGAGATGGATTCCCTCCCTTCAAGACTTACAGCTTTGCTAGCAGAGACTACGCTGACCTTTTTTGCGTCTTGTTATTTGCTCTGTTTTTTTTTTCTTTCTTTAAGCCTCGGGAAAGTCTTATTAGTTGAGTTCTCTCTCTCTCTTTCTCTCGCTCTCTTTGTAGTAGTTTACAAGGTAGTGCACTAACGGGAATGTTTACATGTCAATGATGTACTAAATGTTTTTATTATTATTATGTTTTTGCATACAACATTGACAACAAAATTGTTAGAACGATCCCCATGGATGTGTAAAAGCGACCTAAAATGGTGTATTATTTTTGCCTGGCGAGTAGTTGGCGATGCAACTATCGGTGATATTCATATTGGAAGTCAAGTAAACTTGTTGTTTTTAAAGCGATTAATTGACTGTAAATAGTAACCTTGTTGTTTTTAAAGCGATTAATTGACTGTAAATAGTAACCTTGTTGTTTTTAAAGCGATTAATTGACTGTAAATAGTAACCTTGTTGTTTTTAAAGCGATTAATTGACTGTAAATAGTAAACTTGTTGTTTTTAAAGCGATTAATTGACTGTAAATAGTAAACTTGTTGTTTTTAAAGCGATTAATTGACTGTAAATAGTAAACTTGTTGTTTTTAAAGCGATTAATTGACTGTAAATAGTAAACTTGTTTTTAAAGCGATTAATTGACTGTAAATAGTAAACTTGTTGTTTTTAAAGCGATTAATTGACTGTAAATAGTAAACTTGTTGTTTTTAAAGCGATTAATTGACTATAAATAGTAAACTTGTTGTTTTTAAAGCGATTAGTTGACTATAAATAGTAAACTTGTTGTTTTTAAAGTGATTAGTTGACTATAAATAGTAAACTTGTTGTTTTTAAAGCGATTAGTTGACTATAAATAGTAAACTTGTTGTTTTTAAAGCGATTAGTTGTCTATAAATAGTAAACTTGTTGTTTTTAAAGCGATTAGTTGACTATAAATAGTAAACTTGTTGTTTTTGAAGCGATTAGTTGACTATAAATAGTAAACTTGTTGTTTTTAAAGCGATTAGTTGACTATAAATAGTAAACTTGTTGTTTTTAAAGCGATTAATTGACTATAAAGAGTAAACTTGTTGTTTTTGAAGCGATTAGTTGACTATAAATAGTAAACTTGTTGTTTTTAAAGCGATTAATTGACTATAAATAGTAAACTTGTTGTTTTTAAAGCGATTAATTGACTATAAATAGTAAACTTGTTGTTTTGAAGCGATTAATTGACTATAAATAGTAAACTTGTTGTTTTGAAGCGATTAGTTGACTATAAATAGTAAACTTGTTGTTTTTAAAGCGATTAGTTGTCTATAAATAGTAAACTTGTTGTTTTTAAAGCGATTAGTTGACTATACATAGTAAACTTGTTGTTTTTGAAGCGATTAATTGACTATAAATAGTAAACTTGTTGTTTTTAAAGCGATTAATTGACTATAAATAGTAAACTTGTTGTTTTTAAAGCAATTAGTTGACTATAAATAGTAAACTTGTTGTTTTTAAAGCGATTAATTGACTATAAAGAGTAAACTTGTTGTTTTTGAAGCGATTAGTTGACTATAAATAGTAAACTTGTTGTTTTTAAAGCGATTAATTGACTATAAAGAGTAAACTTGTTGTTTTTGAAGCGATTAGTTGACTATAAATAGTAAATTTGTTGTTTTTAAAGCGATTAGTTGACTATAAATAGTAACCTTGTTGTTTTTAAAGCGATTAATTGACTATAAATAGTAAACTTGTTGTTTTTAAAGCGATTAATTGACTATAAATAGTAAACTTGTTGTTTTGAAGCGATTAATTGACTATAAATAGTAAACTTGTTGTTTTGAAGCGATTAGTTGACTATAAATAGTAAACTTGTTGTTTTTAAAGCGATTAGTTGTCTATAAATAGTAAACTTGTTGTTTTTAAAGCGATTAGTTGTCTATAAATAGTAAACTTGTTGTTTTTAAAGCGATTAATTGACTATACATAGTAAACTTGTTGTTTTTGAAGCGATTAATTGACTATAAATAGTAAACTTGTTGTTTTTAAAGCGATTAATTGACTATAAATAGTAAACTTGTTGTTTTTAAAGCAATTAGTTGACTATAAATAGTAAACTTGTTGTTTTTAAAGCGATTAGTTGACTATAAATAGTAAACTTGTTGCTTTTAAAGTGATTAATTGACTATAAATAGTAAACTTGTTGTTTTTGAAGCGATTAATTGACTATAAATAGTAAACTTGTTGTTTTTAAAGCGATTAATTGACTATAAATAGTAAACTTGTTGTTTTTAAAGCGATTAGTTGACTATAAATAGTAAACTTGTTGTTTTTAAAGCGATTAGTTGACTATAAATAGTAAACTTGTTGTTTTTAAAGCGATTAATTGACTATAAATAGTAAACTTGTTGTTTTTGAAGCGATTGGTTGACTTAAATTGTAAGATTGTTATTTTAAAGCAATTAGTTGTCTATAAATAGTATACTTGTTTTTTAAATGATTAGTTGACATTAAAAATAGCACACTTATTTTTAAAGCAATTAGTTGATATTAAAAAGTAGTAAGCATAGCATATGGTGTAGTATTCTAAGCAAAATTATTGATATGTTTGCCCAAAACCCATTGTCAGCACTGAAATGCTGCCTCTTTTAAATATCATCCATTCACATTTAAGATGGCATATTTAACTTTACATTTATATGTATTTGAATGATCTGCTTTTTCTATATATTTAAAAATATTACATTATTTTTGGCTAAAATACATTGAATCCAAAATGTCCAATGGGTGGCGCCAAATCTCTATCTTTGTCACTGAATTGTTCATTCAGATTCATTCGAATCGGCTCATTTATAAAGGAATTAAGTGACTCACTATGAATGACTCGCTCAGTGATTTCTTGTTAACCTCATTTATTAAGTGCTTAAAACTTTGTTTCAAATGATAACAACATAAGAGGTGTCAAAAAGTCTGTATTATTGTAGGTAGTGTACAAGGAAAGCCACCTGATGAGTTTTCAACATAATACTTGTTCTATATGTGATCCGAAACTGAAAGCAGCCTTCCCTATATTTAAAGTTAAAATACATATGAGTTTAATTTTACATTAAATGAGTTTAATTTTACATTATTTTTACATTAATACCTATCCCCCCCCAAATCCCCCACCCTCGTAATTCAAACCATGTAATTCGTTCATAACTATGAATCAAGCTGAGGTGAATTATTCTTAGTTTGACTTTTCGGTGATCGTCTACTCTTTCCTGTTGATCACCCCTGACCTACTTTCTGCTGAATCTGAATTTCTGGTTTTGAATTTTAGGATATTGAATTTGATGTTCTGAATTTCTTCATCTTCAAAATTTGAAACTGTATTTTTACAAACTGGATATCTGCAGTCTGTGAATTCAGAACCAAAAAGATCGAAGATTAAAGATTAAAATATGTCTATAAAAAATTCAGCCTGGAACAATTCAGTTATGTTAAATTTCAGATGTTTAATATTCAAGTTATGAAATTCAAATTTAAATTAAGAAATTCAAATTCAAACACAATTTTTAACGGCACATAGATATTCAGATTTATTAAATTACAACTGTCAATAATTCAAATGAACACATTTTAAATTCAGATTGTTTTGGCATATTATTAGCCCCATAGTTTTTCCTTAAAACAAGCCCAATGATCTGCCAATGGAGTAAAGAAATCATATTGTTTTCACTTTGATATAACATTAGATTGTTCAAAGACATTATTTTTTACATGTCTTGAAAATGCTTCTTGATTTAGTAATCTGTATCTCTGTCTATCTTTCTGTCTGTTTATTCGTCCATCTGTCTATTTGCCTATCCATTCATCCACCCACCCATTCATCCATCCGTCTGTGTCGTATTGTAAGTCATAATTATTCTATTATTTTATTTTACTGTTCTCTACAAATCTAAATAACAGAGTAACACACACACACACACATACACACACGTACCATCTATTCTAGCATCCGTCATGTTCGAGGGCGCCATCAGAATCTGCTGCTCATTATTAAAGGGCCAGCAGAGTCTCCTCAGGGTCTGTCCCAGTCAGCAGGAAGCATCCCGACGGCCCGCCGTCCCATTCAGCCACCGCCTGGCACAGAACAGCTGAAGTGCCATTGTGACTTAATGGCGTTCATGCCGGCGGCCCCAGGATCCAAACAGCGGCCCCTGACACGGCCTCTCAGGTACTTACAGGCCACGCCACAGATAGGGAAAACCTACGTGACTGAGACACCGTTTCCAAGTCAATTATTGCAGCGCTAGTCCCGAGCGAGACACCAATCTCCTTTATGCCAGCGTCTTTCGCCCAAACACAATTACAGAAATGTATTGGAAAGGGCAGGAAAGTGAGAAACGCCATTAAAAACAGGACAGTCTGAATCAGCGCACTTTAAATCCAAACCACTTGGAGCTTTTAGCCTTGACAGGCGGTTTCAGGAGTTTCTCCAAAAACACTTTAGTTTCTCTAAAAATAAAGCATTTCTCCATGTGTTAACATGACTATAGGCATGAGAACATTCAGGATTATTGGAGAAAAATCAGTTAATGTCATTGCTAAATGGCTAACATGGACTTTATTGAGAGAGTAGCTGTGTTTATGTGCTTGAGGAAGGCTGAAAAACAGCGTAGATTCATTCGGCGTAGTGTCTGAGTGCCCTACATCCTTTCAGAGGAGCACCCAGCTCTGAGTTCATCAACTCCTCCAGAAACTGTACCTGGATGATGAAGGCTCTCAGCGGTGCTTCTGACTGAGCCTAGCCCAGTTTGATGAGCTGTTGTCCGGTGTCGGCAAGAAGATTTCCCCTCAGGACACCAACAGAAGGCCCTACATCATAATAACGCCCCTACAAGAGCAAGCTCCTGATTGGTTAATGAGGCGCAAATGTCGGCTAAAGTAAAAAATTTCCAACTCAAGCAGTTCACGTATCAAACGTGCAAAATGCTCAATTCGCGCTGCAGGATGTCTATTCGCATCTTTGCATTGACTTTAAAGGTTCAAGGTTTCCAAGTCAATTAATGCAGCGCTAGTCCCGAGCGAGACACCAATCTCCTTTATGCCAGCGTCTTTCGCCCAAACACAATTACAGAAATGTATTGGAAGGGGCAGGAAAGTGAGAAACGCCATTAAAAACAGGACTGTCTGAATCAGCGCACTTTAAATCCAAACCACTTGGAGCTTTTAGCCTTGACAGGCGGTTTCAGGAGTTTCTCCAAAAACACTTTAGTTTCTCTAAAAATAAAGCATTTCTCCATGTGTTAACATGACTATAGGCATGAGAACATTCAGGATTATTGGAGAAAAATCAGTTAATGTCATTGCTAAATGGCTAACATGGACTTTATTAAGAGAGTAGCTGTGTTTATGTGCTTGAGGAAGGCTGAAAAACAGCATTGATTCATTCGGCGTAGTGTCTGAGTGCCCTACATCCTTTCAGAGGTGCACCCAGCTCTGTGAGTTCATCAACTCCTCCAGAAACTGTACCTGGATGATGAAGGCTTTCAGCGGTGCTTCTGACTGAGCCTAGCCCAGTTTGATGAGCTGTTGTCCGGTGTCGGCATAAAGATTTCCCCACGGGACACCAACAACAGGCACTACATCATAATCACGCCCCTACAAGAGCAAGCTCCTGATTGGTTAACGCGGCGCAAATGTCGACAATGTCAGGACTGTTTAAATCAGTGCACTAGTCATTTCCAGGCTGGTTTCCAGTCATTTCCAGCCTGGTCTTAGCTGGTCAGGCTGGAAAATGACCAGCTAAAACCAGCTTGACCAGCCTAGCCAGGTTGGGAGCCCAACCAAAACCAGTTATGTCCAGCTTAATCCAGGCGGGTCAAGATGGTTTTAGCTGGTCATTTTCCAGCCTGACTAGCTAAGACCAGGCTGGAAAAGGCTGGAAATCAGCCTGGAAATGGCCAAAACCCCTCTAAAACCAGGCTGGTCAACCAGCTAAAACCAGCCAACCAGCCTAGGCTGGTTTAAGCTGGATTTTTCAGCAGGGAAAACACAGTTATTGCCTAATGTAATAAATTATATAAATAATTATGGCTACCGTCCTGCTGGAGCTGTATCCCTTTATAGTAACAACCCATTTCCAAGTCAATTATCACCGAGCAAACCACCAACCTTACTTTTGCCAGTGTCTTTCGCCCCAAGCACAGTTACAGAAATGGATTGGAAGGGGCAAGAAAACAGTCCTGTCTGAATCCGTGCACTTTAAATCCAAACCACTTGGAGCTTTTAGCCTTGACAGTCGGATTCAGGAGTTTCTCAGCCCGCTTTCAGGAACGGAGCGCAGAAGTCGGCTTAGATTACACAGATAAAAGGTCACCGAGCCACTCAATCGCTGTCAAAACGCTGCGTTTGTTTAAAGTGTTCTTTCTTCACTTCATTACTCTTCATTGATTTACTCTCTTTGTGCGCTGCCGTTCTGACACACACCAATTTGCTGTCATTTTTCCCAGCAGACACGTTTTTTTGCTGCCCACCTTTTTGCCTGAGTCTTCTTAAGCATTTCACAGGCGAAGGCAATTATAACATGAAAGAAATGTCTTGAAACAGGTAGGTGGCTCTGAAGGTTAAAAAGAGGCAGAATGATTGTACAGAATGCTGTTCGATAAACACCCAGTGCTTGTTATAGATGCGAACAAATACAGGTGATATAATGAAACACTTTGATCAAGATCGTGAACACACAGATATTTTGTGTAGTGTGTGTGTGTGCTGTGTATGTGTAGAGTATGTGTGTGTGTGTACAATATATTCATGTGCATGCGTATGTGTGTGGGTGTACAGTATGTTTGTGTGAGCATGTCCATGTGTGTGTATTGACTGTGTACAATATGTTTAGCGTGTACCAGCATGTTTGTGTGCATGTGTTTTGTGAATGTGTACAATTTATTTGTGTGTGTGTGTGTGTGTGTACTGTTTATGTGTACAGTATTTTTGTGTGTGTATTGAGTGTGTACAGTATGTTTACTGTGTACCTGCGTGTGTTTGTGTGTGTACTGTGTATGTGTACAGTATGTATATGTGTGTGCGCACAATTTATTTGTGTGTGTGTGTGTGTGTGTGTGTGTGTGTGTGTGTGTGTGTGTGTGTGTGTGCATGTGAACTGTGTATGTGTACAGTATGTTTGTGTGTACCTGCATGTGTTTGTGTGCATGTGTACTGTGAATGTGTACAGTATGTTTGTGTGTGTGTACAATTTATTTGTGTGTGTGTGTGTGTGTGTGTGTGTGTGTGTGTGTGTGTGTGTGCATTGAGTGTGTACAGTATGTTTACTGTGTACCTGCATGTGTTTGTGTGTGTGTGTGCGGTATATGTGTACAGTATGTTTGTGTGTGTATTGAATGTGTACAGTATGTTTGTGTGTACCTGCATGTGTTTGTGTGTGTGTGTACGGTATATGTGTACAGTATGTTCGTGTGTGTACAATTTATTATTAATAATTATGACGTTATATATATATATATATATATATATATATATATATATATATATATATATATATATATATATATATATATATATATATAGTTTATTGTAGTAAAGGCTAAAGTATACTATGGTAATTACTATTAGTTCATGATAGTTACTAGTGATACTACATTATGTAGTGTAATTCATTAATGAAGAGTTGTAAATATATATAAAATATAATGCTATATTTTAAGTAGAGTAGCTAATAGTTTAGTTCACTACATTTTTCTTTTCAAATAGCTTGCCCAACACTGACAATAATAATAATAATAATAATAATAATAATAATAATAATAATAATAATAATAATAATAATAATAATAATAATAATAATAAACAGTTAAAGTCAGAATTATTAGCCCCCCTTTGATTTTTGTTGTTTTTTTTTCAAATATTTCCCAAATTATGTTTAACGGAGCAAGGAAATTTTCACAGTATGTCTGATAATATTTTTTCTTCTGGAGAAAGTCTTATTTGTTTTATTTCGGCTAGAATAAAAGCAGTTTTTAATTTTAAGGTCAGTATTATCAGCCACTTTAAGCTATATATTTTTTCGATAGTCTATAGAACAAACGATCGTTATACAATAACTTGCCTAATTACCCTAACCTGCCTAATTAACCTAATTAACCTAGTTAAGCCTTTAAATGTCACTTTAAGCTGGATACTAGTATCTTGAAACATATCTTGTCAGATATTATTTACTGTCATTATGGCGAAGATAAAATAAATCAGTTATTAGAGATGAGTTATTAAAACTATTATGTTTAGAAATGTGTTGAAAAAATCTCTCCGTTAAACAGAAATTGTGGAAAAAAATAAACAGGGGGGCTAATAATTCTGACTTCAACTGAATATATCACTACCTTTAATTCTAAATGATCCTCTATTGGCATATACGATATACGATGTTGCCAAATGCTGCCCTGTGCGTCTCATCCAGCACAAGTCCACTGCGAATAAAGATTAAATGCATCCATAATGCACTTAAATACAGTTAGCAAGATTACATCCAATCCAATTTTTCATGGAGACATTGAAAAGGCAATTGAGATGACACCATAATGGCGGCTTCTGGTGCCCGGCAGGATACGGGGCAGCCAAATGCTCCCGCTGATGGAGTCCCTGTTCTGCCGCCATAACATGACAGAAAACTCAATTACCCTCCTTCTCCACCCCTACAGAACGGCCTTGTTTACTGGAGATTGATTCTGGCCGGTCCGAGCCAGAGACCAGCTGTCTATCCTCCAAAAAAAAAAAAAAAAAACAGGCACAGAGGGACCAGGCGCTCCACGTCCAGTCAGACCAATCCTGTGCATATTCACGACGCCAATCGCTTTATCAAATTAGCAATTTCATAGAAACAAAAAGAAATGAATGAATTAATGTTGGAGTGGGATAATATGCTTGTTATTTATCCTCTCCCCAGCGTTAATACATCTGCGATGAGCTGGTTTTGGCGGTAACGGCTGTGGTTCGACCGGTTAAAATTGATCATTAGACAGCCCTCATAAAGCAACATCATAATCGTGTGTCAGACGGCCGTTATTTGCGCGGTAACATTCCTTTCTGCCTCATTTTCCACCGCCCACAGACGTTTATCAGTCATTTTGGCCAATTAAAATCGTTTTACAACTCCAGACTGCAGAGAGAGATTGGATATTTCCAATTAAATGTGCTATATTCAGATGAATTTGGTTTTGATCAGGAAAGTAGTTTTCTTGTCTGTTTGGTGTGTTTTCCATCTGGTCATTGCAGCCCCATAAGGTATTTAATATTAGTTTATGAATTTTTTTATGAATTAAGTCTACCAGCAACTATTTTTGGAGGTTTACAGATATGTTTATTCTTTCTTTCTACATTATCCATGTTTCAATATGACAACTCTACCTTACAAAAGTGTTGTCATTGATCCCAGTTGTAAGAGCAACAAATAATAACTCGACTTCTAGTTGATCATTTGGAAAAGTGGCAGAAGGTGGATTTTTCCAATGAATTATATGTTGAACTGCATCCCAATCATCACAAGTTACAGAAGACCTAGTGGAACCCACATTGACCCAAGATTCTCATAGAAATCTGTCAAGTTTGGTGTAGGAAAAATCATGGTTTGGGGTACATTCAGTATGGTGGCGTGCGAGAGATCTGCAGAGTGGATGATCAACCTCAACAGCCTGAGGTATCAAGACATTTGTGCTGCCCATTACATTACAAACCACAGGAGAGGGGAAATTCTCCAGCAGGATAGCGCACCTTCTTATACTTTACCCTCCACATCAAAGCTCCTGAAAACAAAGAAGGTGCTGCAGGATTGGCCAGTCCAGTCACCAGACATGAACATTATTGAGCATGTCTGGGGTAAGATGAAGGAGGAGGTATTGAAGATAAACCCGAAGGATCTTGATGAACATACAGCTGCCATTGCACGGCTCAAAGATACTTTGTAGTGTGCAGTTTAACATAATTGCCTCTAGGAGTCGCCAATGGAAATAAAACAAACACACACAAGAAATGCAGGTATGCCAGACATGAAGTTAGCAAATGTCAAATGTCAACTTTTCAAGGTTAAAAGTTGCTGAAAGAAAGATCAAGCTCCCATAATGCAATTCAAAAGCAGAAATAAAAATAAAAACATTAGCCACAAAGTACAGAAAACTGCTAATTTACGGCTATTTTTGACTCGTGTATAACAAAAAAAAACTCACCGATGCTTCATTTCTGAATCATAAACACAGAGTGGATGTTTGATGTCTGTTTTGGGCTCACCTGTATTTGAACTTCATTAGGCTTAAACAGCGACTCTACGCACTGATCTGGAGTCAGTGTGAAGTCTTTGCCACCAGAAGAGCTTCACTCAACAGGACTGGATGCAGCTCATTTCCAACTATCGGCTCTTTGATGTGCAGAACGTTGAAGCCGTCGGAAGTCTGTGCAGTTTTTGGGCTTGACAGGCTAATTATCCGAGCAGAACACAGACGTTTATTGCAAAACATCTGAATCCATGAGCCGGTCTGAACACGCTGATGAACTCAGGAGGTGAGCCGGGACTATTTTTTTTGACACTTTATGATAACTCTCTTGTTCTGTGGATTCATGGGTTCGGGAGGTGTTAGAAAGAAGCTGAGGAGATTATTGTTGGGCTTGCCCAAGTGGAAATAGAGAACTAAGAAAATAATTAGCATGGCTGCTGTTCATAATGTATTTGAACAAGAGATAGTAAATGTCAATGCAAAAATGAAGTGCTGTAACTGAAAATAGATAGGTCTTTAATCTAGTTTTGAACTGAGAGAGTGTGTCTAAGCCTCGGACATTATTAGGAAGGCTAATCCAGAGTTTAGGAGCCATATATGGGAAAGCTCAACCTCCTTTAGTGGACTTTTCTATTCTGGGTACTACCAGAAACCATGAATTTGAAGCCATCAGAAGTCTGTGCCGTTTTTGGGCTTCACAAGATATAACATCTGAATCCACGAGCTGGACTGAACAAGCTGATGTCCTCAGGAGGTGAGCCGGGACTATTTTATTATTTTTTTACACGTTATGACAACTTTCTAGTTCTGACTTATTTATTTTAGTTTTGATTGTTATGTTTTGCTATTTCTTTCATTTTAGATCATATTTATGTGTGTCTTTATTTCTTTTATTTTAATTTATTTAAATCTTAAATATTAATTTTATATCAATTTATGTCATATTTAATTATATATAAATGTATTACAATTTTTATAATACTATTATTTTAATTCACATTATTATTATAATTATTACTATTGACAATCATTATTTATTTTAGCTAGTTTTTAGTATTTGTTCTGTTTTTTTAAATGTATTTAAATATTTTAACTTATTTAAATAAAAATATTTAATATTCATTTATTTAATATTAAATTAAAGTGTAATGTATTTATTTTTATAATAATTTTATTATTATTTAAATTAACACCATTATTATTATAATTATTATTAATATTATAAGTGTTATTATTATTATTATATTTCACATTATTTATTTTAGCTAGTTTTTAGTATTTTTTCAGTTTTTTTATTTATTTAAATATTTTAACTTATTTAAATTAAAAATATTTAATATTCATTTATTTAATATTAAATTAAATTGTAATGTATTTATTTTTATAATAATTTTATTATTATTTAAATTAACACTATTATTATTATAATTATTATTAATATTATAAGTGTTATTATTATTATTTTATTTCACATAATTATTTATTTTAGCTAGTTTTGTTTTAGTATTTTTTGCTATTTCTTTAATCATACTTTTCTCTTTTTATTTGATGTATTTAAATGTTTTAATTTAATTAAATGTAAAATATTTCATTTCCTTTTTAATTTATAATTTTTTTATTATTATTGTTATTATTTTTTTATTTTAAGCTAGTTTTGCTTTAGTGTTTTGTCAGTCTTTTTTAATTAATTTAAATATGTTAATGTATTGATTTTAATTAATTAATTAATTAATTAAATAATATTAATATTAGTTTTATTAATATTAATTGTATTAATTTTCCTTCAGCTTAGTCCCTTTATTCCTCAGGGATCAACACAGCGGAACGAACTGCCTGAAAATTAACTTATTAATTATTTCTTGAAATATTATTATTTTCATTTTTTATAATAATACCTATTATTATTATTATTAGTAGTAGTAGTAGTAGTAGTAGTAGTAGTAGTAGTAGTATTAATACTTACACTTATTATTATATTTATATTTTTTATTTATTTTAATTTTACGTTTGATTAACTGTATCCAATTTTATTTGATGAACAAAAAGCATCAATAAAAAAATAATAACCAGCATTCACAGTATTCTGCAAATATACAGTTGAAGTCAGAATTATTAGCCCCCCTTTGAATTTTTTAAATATTTCCCAAATGATCTTTAACAGAGCAAGGACATTTTCACAGTATGTCTGATAATATTTTGTCTTCTGCCTTTAAATGTCCCTTTAAGCTAAATACTAGTGTCTTGAAGAAATATCTAGTCAAATATTATATTCGGTCATCATGGCAAAGATCAAATAAATCAGTTATTAGAAATGAGTTATTAAAACTAACATGTATAGAAATATGCTGAAAAATTTTTCTCTCCACTAAACAGAAATTGGGGGGGGGGGGGGGGGGGGGGGGGGGGGGGGGGGGGGAATAAACAGGGGGCTAATAATTCTGACTTCATCTGTACAGGTGTATAATTGTCTGTAAATGGAGACTTGGCAGTAATAACCCAAGAAGAAATAATGAAGATGTGAAGTGAAGGCGATGTTGGGACAGTTGCTGGAGGTCAAAAACACACTCACCTTGGGAGATCTTGGAGGAAAACCTCTGACAGGTTCAACACACACACACGCATGCACACATACACACGCACACACACACACACTAAACATGCAGACGTGGGACAGCTGGGGTTTGGACGCGCTCTGTAGGGAATACCAGGCTAATGCTAATGCCAGTTCATCAGTTTAACACGAACCCAAACGCTGCATATGGTCCAAGGTGAAAGAGTCACTGACTCCAGAGCAGATTTCATGTTTACTGAACATATTTGAGCAGCATAGCAGTGACCTTCAGTCTGGTGGACGCAGTCGGGATACACGCAGATGAGGAGTTATCTTTAGCAACACAGACTGTGTTCAAACACTCAGATAAACACACACACACATGCACACGCACACACACAGGTACATTATCTCATACAATGCCCTCCACTCACTCTTACTGGCACCCTTGGTGTATGTGAGTAAAAAAAAAAAATCTTGTTTGTTACTTTTCATCTGTCCTAAATGCAAAACAATATATTTTAAAATTATATTTGCTAAAATTAAATACTACTAATAATTGTATATATACACTCACTTTATTAGGTACACCTGTCCATCTGCTTGTTAATGCAAATTTGTAATCAGTGAATCACACCGTAGCAACTAAAGGCATTTAGGCATGTAGACATGGTCAAGACGATCTGCTGCAGTACAAACCGAGCATCAGAATGGGGAAGAAAGGTGATTTAAGTGACTTTGAACGTGGCATGGTTGGTGGTGCCAGACGGGCTGATCAGAGTATTTCAGAAACTGCTGATCTACTGAGATTTTCACACACAACCATCTCTAGGGTTTACAGAGAATGGTCCGACAAAGAGGAAATATCCAGTGAGCGGCAGTTCTGTGGGCACAAATGCCTTGTTGATGCCAGAGGTCAGAGGAGAATGGCCAGACTGGTTCAAGCTGATAGAAAGGCAACAGTAACTCAAATAACCACTCGTTACAGTAGAGGTCTGCAGAAGAGCATCTCTGAACACACAACACATCCAACCTTGAGGCGGATGGGCTACAGCAGCAGAAGACCACACCGGGTGCCGCTCCTGTCAGCTAAGAACAGGAAACTGAGGCTACAATTCACACAGGCTCACCAAAACTGGACAATAGAAGATTGGAAAACCAGACCAAAATCTCTGAGGAATATTTCCAGTACCTTGTTGAATCTATGCCCGTTCTGAAGGCAAAAGGGGGGCTCAACCCGGTACTAGTAAAGTGGCCGGTGAGTGTATATTTTCGACCTTTTTGAAAATAATTTTAAACCAAAAATAAATACATTTACCCTATATATATATATATATATATATATATATATATATATATATATATATATATATATATATATATAAACCTTCATGCATTTCAATCCAAAAAATATATTTAGAAGTGACATATGCTTTATTATTTCCTTTACCTTTATTATCATATGTATATAACTGTTTTTGATGATACATAAGATGCATATTTATTCATTATTATTATTATTGATTTAAATAATGTATTCCACTGTACTACCAGAAATGTATTTTTTTCACCCTTAAACATATTTATAAATATTTTTGGTTGAAATTAAATATTAACATGATATAATATCATATTTTTCATATATATATATATATATATATATATATATATATATATATATATATATATATATATATATATATATATATATATATATATATGAATATATAAGTTTTTTTATTTTTTAATGTTTGCCTGAGGTCATTTTGGAATAATGGGAGATGGAAACACATTCATTGAATAAACTCTGACAAATGTTGCACCCATGTGACCAATCAGCTGTCTCTATCATGCTTGCCTTGTATACTGTTGGTTGCTAGGTTACCAATACTACAGTGAGCCACTCTAAGAACTTGATGGAAGCACAACCAATTCACTTTTGGGAAATTTGCTTTTATTGCTTTGAAATGATTTGTTTTATGTCTTCATTTCCTGATTATTGCCCCGAGGATGTGAGTGAAAGCAGAGTTTTGTTAATATTTTTCATCTGAAGATCAAAAGGTTACAAATTAAGGAGGACCCCCCCCCCCTCACCAAATCAACTATGCTAAATTTTAAATTCAGATTTTGATGAATAGTAAGAATACTTATTGTCAAATGCATCTGAACAGTACGATCTCAGTTGAAACGTTGTATAAGGAAAGCAAAACTGTTTATCATGGAGAATTTGGGGAAGTGAAGAGCTGGAAAAGTGAGCAGGTGGAACATGTGTCATTGTCATTTCCGTATCATGATTTTTGTTTGCATGCAGACTAGCATGAATAGTAATCAGGTTGGCTGTGAAGACCCACAATTTATTTACTGTCAAAAAAGGCAGATTTCACATTACTTAGCGAATCATAAACATCCTCTAGTCCAAATCTGTCAAATCATGCTAGCATGCTAACTGAGAGGAGAGTTCTGCATATAAACATACTTTTACTGGTTGACTGTATGTGTGTATATATAAATGGGTAACAATTACACATTTCCAGTGAAAGGGAATGTTGCCAATTAAACATTAAAATGTCTTCTAGCTTAACTGGAGCACCCGGAGAACATGCAAACTCCACACAGAAACGCTAACTGACCATGCCGAGGCTCGAAACGGTGACCTTCTTGTTGTGAGGCAACCGTGCTACCCACTGCACCACCGTGAAGCCCGAGAATATTGTCATGTATTTTATGATGAGTAATAAACAGCCAACATCCAATAGGCAGGTAGTAAGCCATTAGTTAATAGTGAGAATTGGACATTACTTAAAGTGTTACTGTAAACGTATGAGACTGTTTCTTTTATTACCATTAACCTGGAGCATTTTTATTGTGTATTTTTAGTGTTTTTTGCTTAAAATAACAAAATTTTTTACAATGTATATGACGCAATTAGCATTTCAAGCCAATACAAATCGTTTTCATGCCATTAAATCCAAGATTAAATGAATCCATCATGATAGGATCGGTGTTTCCTGTCTGTTTCACAGAAGTGTTAAGGAAACCACATTGTTGGAGGATCAGGAACACTCCGGACTTTAAAATGCAACGACAGGCAATAAGAAAGCGCTGAATAATTTACAAAACCGCAGACTTAGAACTGATGTAACGTGACATGTTGAATTCGTGTCAAGGCAAGCCTTTACCTCTTAACCTCCAACCGGAAGAGGAGACGCCGCTTGTTGAAGGAGCAAAGGCTAAATGTAAGAACAAGAATGCAAACGCACAGCCGTGCTATGCTAATAGGATTGAGCGCTGTGAACTTGAGAGAGCTGGCAGATGTTTCCAGAGGTACCGCGTGCGAGCTCAGAGACTGTCAAGGTAATGAGTATTGATTGGGATTTGTCACGGTGGAGCTCTGGGAGGCGAGCGTGGGCTTGATCAGAGAGGTTAGCAGAAGCGGGAAACGGCTGGACGATAGATTCTCATACCCATCTGAACTCCTCTGCATAAATCTCTGGCTCTCGCATGATTCAGCATTACTGACATCAGGCTGGTATATAGGAACCTGATCCTTCCGTTGAGGTCTAATGCATGATTTAATCCAGGGTTTCTGAATTCCGGTTATGTGTCCAACTTGCACATTTCTATGCTTCTTTAGTCGCTTCAGAGGTTTGATCTGAAGTTTCCTGTTAAGTGTAGTCCATAGGATACTCCACCATGATTTAATGTGAATTTAGGTTGTATTTATATGCAGAGGTATATTATGTCACACTTCACTAGTATTGTAAAGGCCAAGTATAATTAAAACTAAATTGATGAACAAACTTAAATGGTGTCTTTTTGGACAAAATTCTGCCTGAACTAATGGCCTTCGACGAACCCAGGCTCACTCTGAAAACGTACCCAATATACATATCTGGACAGCACGAAATACGTCCCATGAGGTACTTTTTTTTCGCTAACCCACCAGGGACCCTTATGTATTCTTTTTGAAATCTCAAATTTCTCTTGCGAGTGACATTTGTCTGCTCTTCTTGCGTAAATCCACCAGAGGGCAATGTTGACTGACTTGACGATTGACTGACCCACCCTTCTCCTTCCCTAAACCCAGGGCTTAATTTGTGCCAGAACCAGCCGGACCCGGAACCTCTGAAATCTGATCCGGCACCTCATTTTACCGATCCCCTCCTCAACGCCAACTGACCCAGCCGAGGCTCGAACCAGTGACCTTTATGCTGTGAGGCGACAGCACTACCTACTGCGCCATTGCGTCGCCAGATTTATTAACACTCATAGAAATATTTTAAAGAGAAGAGAATTACCACCGTGGCAAGCTACAATTTTTAACATTCTAAACATTATCTACTTTGAGTATATGCACATTTGTGGTGCTATTCGTTGTCTTTAAAATCGGTATAAACAATGTAAAGATGTGGTGTGCAACAGACTGGAGATGGCAGATGTTTAAACAGAGGTCCCGGCTCTCTGTGGTTGTTAGGGACTCTCTGTAGAGTAGGGGTTTAACCTCAGCATCCTGGCCAAATTTGCCCACTGGTCTCTGTCCATCATGGCCTCCTAAAGATCCCCATATCATAACTGGCTAATCACTCTGTCTCCTCTCTACCAATCTGCTGGTGTGTGGTGTGCGGTCTGGTGCAATACGACTGCCGTCACATCATCCAGGTGGATGCTGCACACTGGTGGTAAATGAGGAGATTCCCCTCAATGTGTAAAGCACTTTAAGTGTCCAGAAAAACTCTATATAAAAGTAAGGATTTATTATTATGTTTAAGAAATGGTTCTTCTCACTCAAGAGTCTTCATTGTTGTGTTTAGGGATACAATGAAGCAGCATTTACACATTTACAACCCCACCTACTGCAGTGTGGGGATACCGGAGTGGTTGAAAACAGTATACTTAGCCTTGTTTAACTTCTTTTTGCCCTCAATCAAAGAACAAAAATGAACTTTGTTTGAAGAATATCAGGGCCTTAAAGGGTTAGCTTTTCCAAAAACACAATTGAACACAAATTAAGACATTTAGGTAAAATCTGAGAGCTCCCTCGTCCTCCATAAACAGCAATAGTCTCAAACGCTTCCAGAAATATACAAAAAAAGACCATATGCCTTCAGTGATTCAATCTGAATGTGAATGCACACTGGTGGTAGATGAGGAGTTCTCCTCCAATGTGTAAATCTCTTTGAATGTCCAGAAAAGCACTATATATCTGCACACAACACAAAAATAACTTTATTCAAGTGTCTTCTCCTCAATGTCAGTATTGGGAACATTTTATAGCAATCTGCACCGTATGGAACAAAGCACAGGTGCATCTTAGGTATACGTCAGGAGTTGTGTTCCTGCGAATGCACACCCTACACTTAAAGGGTGACACCCTACACTTAAAGCACGAACTAACCCTTTAAGTGTCACCTCTGTGTGAAGACACTGTAGCGACAAACAGTAACCATCTGTCCTTAAGTCAGGTGGTCTTTGTCCGTGTCTAAATGGATGGTTCTTGTCTAGAATAAGCATCAGACTGTAAGCCGATAATCAAAAATCTGGCCTGTGAGGAATACAGAGTGGTGGATTTCCATTTGTTTAGGTGGAGTGCGCGGGCAGGCTAACTAGTAAACATGGGAGCGGAAGATACATGCCTGAAAAATGGTCGGCCTGCCAGCTGGTTGGGTAATGACAAGAAATGTTGGCAAGCAAACAAGGCATTCCTCCCTGAGGGAAACAGCAGATGTGTTTAATTCATCACCTGGATCACTGAGACGCAACTGATGTCAAGTGGAAACACACCGGTTCCAGTTTCGTATTAACGGCGACCAAATATCTGTGTGAAAGATGAGAAGAAAAAATGACTTCTACAAGCTTGAGGAGAATCTGTTCGAGCAAGCTAAATTGTTGACATTTTAACTATATAACGATAATAAAAGCTTTGATGTTTAGTATGTCACCTTGGTTCATTTATAAATTACGTTTCAACTCACAGCATTTACATTTTTAAATATAAATATTGTATGATACTTCATATCATAACGCGTACTAAAAGATATTGTATGGAATGCTTTAATATGTGATATTAAACATTCAATTGATTTGAAACGTTAATATTTTATAACAGTTTAAATATTGATTTAGCTAAATCATTCATCACTAACCTTTAAGGTCACTGGCCTTCTTTGTGAAGCTAAAACTTCTGGTGAATAATGATAAAGTCAAGTTTATTATTGCTTTATTAGTTTATTGGTGCTGGGGGTGAGAAGGTTTCGCCATTGTACTTTGTATTTTTTCTTTGGGCCCATTCTCAACATCTTCTCGTGGGACACATACGTTCTCCAGATCTATTTGGAGGGTTTGTCTCCACGTCTTCCCTTGGTGTTGTTCATCTCATTGCTTTCTTTTAGTGGCATGTGTAGGTCTTAATTAGTTTCTAATAATCGTAGAGTTGTTGGTGGCATGGTGGCTCAGTGGTTAGCACTGTCGCCTCACAGCAAGAAGGTTACTGGTTTGACCCCCGGCTGGGCCAGTTGGCATTTCTTTTGTGGAGTTCCCATGTTCTCCCTGTTTTGGCATGGGTTTCCGCCGGGTGCTCCAGGTTTCCTCCATATGCAGCTGTCAGCTGCTAGCGCTAAACGGAATGGCGTCATACTGCCCCATAGCATTTGTTTTAAAGACAAAATGCAGCCATATGTATTTCTGGCTACATAATTCATGATCTCCAGATATGTATATAGGGCTACATTTTCAGTTTGATCCTATGTTGTCTATTGGCCATGACGTAATAGGTGGATGTGGTTTTGAGGCTCCACCTACCTGGACCATGGAGATCTTTCCAGTTGGTGTTTTGTCTGGTCAGATCTGAGTAAATAAACGAATGAATATACAGTCCCTGCTGAAAAATCCAGCTTAAACTAGCCTAGGCTGGTTGGCTTGTTTTAGATGGCTGACCAGCCTGGTTTAAGAGGGGTTTTGGCCATTTGGTTTAAGCTGGACATAGCTGGTTTTGGCTGGGCTCCCAGCCTGGCTAGGCTGGTCAAGCTGGTTTTAGCTGGTCATTTTCCAGCTTGACCAGCTAAGAACAGGCTGGAAATGGCTGGAAACCAGCCTGGAAATGGCCAACACCCCTCTAAAACCAGGCTGGTCAACCAGCTAAAACCAGCCAACCAACCTAGGCTGGTTTAAGCTGTTAAGCTGTTACATAACCAACGATTTACTCTTAGCTGCTGACCAAGGGTGCATCTCGCTATTAGTTCTACTCGATCTTAGTGCGGCATTTGACACCATTGACCATGGTATCCTTATTAATCGCTTAAAGTCTACAGGTGTCCAAGGACAGGCCCTACAATGGTTTAAGTCATACTTATCTGACCGTTACCAGTTTGTAAATATAAATGGACAGCCTTCACAAATCAGCCCAGTAAAATACGGGGTGCCTCAAGGATCAGTTTTAGGCCCTTTACTGTTTACAATATACATGCTACCCCTGGGAGACATTATTAGAAGACATGGGATCAGCTTTCACTGCTATGCAGATGATACTCAATTATATATTTCAACTAAACCTGACGAGACGTCTAATCTGTCCAAGCTAACTGAGTGTATTAAAGATGTTAAAGACTGGATGACCAACAATTATCTTCTCTTAAACTCAGACAAAACAGAATTATTACTTATTGGGCCTAAATCCTGTACACAGCAGATCTCACAACTCGATCTACAATTAGAGGGATACAAAGTTAGCGTTAGTTCTACTATAAAAGATCTGGGTGTCATATTAGACAGCAATTTAACTTTTAAAAATCATATTTCCCATGTCACAAAAACTGCTTTCTTTCATCTGAGAAATATCGCTAAGTTACGAAGTATGCTATCCATCTCAGATGCAGAAAAGCTAGTCCATGCTTTTATGACTTCTAGGCTGGACTACTGTAATGCTCTGTTTGCTGGCTGCCCAGCATCCTCTATTAACAAACTTCAATTAGTACAAAATGCAGCTGCCAGAGTTCTAACCAGGTCTAGAAAATTTGATCACATCACCCCAATTTTATCCTCCTTACACTGGCTGCCTGTTAAGTTTCGTATTGAATTTAAAATATTGCTTCTTACATATAAAGCTCTAAATAATCTAGCTCCTGCTTATCTAACCAATCTTCTGTCTCGCTACAATCCAACTCGCTCTTTAAGATCTCAAAACTCAGGACTTCTGGTAGTACCTAGAATAGCAAAGTCGAGTAAAGGAGGTCGAGCCTTCTCATTTATAGCTCCTAAACTCTGGAATAGCCTTCCTGATAACGTCCGAGGCTCAGACACACTCTCCCAATTCAAAACTAGATTAAAGACCTATCTGTTCAGTAAAGCATACACTTAGTGCACCACTTAGGGGGCTTCCACACAGGTTATGCATCTTGCTGATATACACTGTGAACATCAGCTACGCTAATTATTTTCTTTATTCTCCATTTCCACCTGGGGATACTCTTCCCGAGGCCCTCAGACTATGCAGAGTCACTGATTCGATCCAAGACCAACGACGAGATGATCCCAAGGTTTCCATATCCTGGACCAGGCCGAATCCTGAGCAGCTACTGCGATGGTCATGGAAGAGTGGAGAACATGAGACTGTTTCCTATGACGCTCCAGAGACAGACGAGTCTTCGCTGAGGCCAGCTTCCAGCCTCCGCCACTGAGACTGCAGCTCTGCACAAGACGTTTGGCCAGCGGAGAAATTAAAATGGTCGTGCCCAACTGAGCCTGGTTTCTCTCAAGGTTTTTTTTTTCTTCACTTCCGCCTTTAGTGAAGTTTTTTTTTCCCTCTCCGCTGTCGCCACTGGCTTGCATGGTTCAGGATCTGTAGAGCTGCGCATCGTTGGATTTGCTCTTCAATATTTGGACTCTCAGTAGTGATTATTAAACCACACTGAACTGAGCTAAACTGAACTGAACTTAAACACTACAAACTTAACTACACTGTTCCTATTTACTGTGACCTTTTATGTGAAGCTGCTTTGACACAATCTACATTGTATAAGCGCTATACAAATAAAGGTGAATTGAATTGAATTGAATTTTTTTAGTAGGGGTAGGTTTAAAAATTGTGATCATTTGTAAACACTGCTTACTTAGAGCGCAGGTCAAACAGTTTGGTTCCAACCCTAATTAAACACACCTGATCAGACTAATTAAGTCCTTCAGGCTTGTTTGAAACCTACAGGCAAGTGTATTGGAGCAGTGTTGGAACTGAACTGTGCAGGGCTGCGGATCTCCTGGAACTGAGTTTGGCACCCCTGACTTAGAGGAATTAAGTTAGTAGTACTTAGTAGTTTTTTTTTTTTTGTAAGAATATGATTTCAACAACTTTAGAGCTCAAATATCAAAGAAAACTAGATAAAACTAACGAAAGAAGGAGTTTACATTTCTGCGTTTAGACTCTCCAGATAACTTGTTTGATAGACTTCCATTGATGGAAATGCAAACTGCAAAGATAAGATGAATAATTCATCTCTTCTCTGATTGTTCTCCAATGAAACACCATATTCCGTGACTATAAAGGTACGGCAGGTAAATACAGATAACACCAAACTCTGAAATTATTGTTCTGTCCTGCGATGTAATCACAATGCTGACGGTGGCAAGTAGTTGCGTCTGACACATTCTGCAATGAGCTGTGAAACAATTCACATGGTGTCGTCTGACATAACATGCTCCAACGTACATGTTCACCACTTAAATGTCTGCGCTATCAGGATTCATCTCAGATAATTCACCTTTTCCATCGCGAGTGGTGTACTTGACCTATTTAGATGCGATTGTGCATTTCAACAGGGTGTAATTAAGCAAGCAATGGCATAAATATTTATGCTGTGCATTTCATTGCGGTATTAAACCTACATACACAAACAGAAATATGCAGTCCGACCATGTGCACACATGCAAGTGATAAGACAACTAAATGGCTCACTTAATAGGCAATCCGTTATTAAATGCTGCAGAAATGTGGATGGAATAAGTAATGTTCTCCTTGGGTTCACATCGCAAATATTTAGTGAACTCGCAATGCATAATACCATAATGTGTGCGGAATAATGCAATCGTGTTAATTCAGGCAGGCACATGTAACATATAATAAGATGTGAAGATATAATGTGATCCTTTCTGCTAAATTTCTTCTGTTTTTTTCATTGTTGTTCTGGCAGACCACCCACGGTGCTTTTTCGAAGAACAATGTGAGGAATAAAAAGAGAAATCTGCTAATAAATAAATAAATATATAAGCTTGCGCTATTTGGAACTTTTGTCTGGGCGGCTCTTTGAAGAGGCTCTGAGAAACAAAGACAAATTGAAAACTGAGTCTGTCTATCAGCCGACGTTTTTTCCTCCGGATTTTACCAACGAGACCCTGTTTGTGAACTCTGCTAACTGTTTGCGAAAACCGTTTTGAGTCGCAAGTCTCGTTGTGCTCTCTGTATTCCTCAATTCTCCAGTTTCTTTGAACGCACTTTTTATCTTCCCACTCCTTGTCTTGATCGAATGTGCGATTGATTATTCTTTGCGCGTCAGGGTCAGACTGGCTAGATGTGTGTGTGTTGTTTCTGATTTAACAGCTCCGGCAGTCTGCTTCATGAGCATAAACAATCAAAATCCAAACAATATTGTAGACTAAATGGTTGTATTGTGAATAGTATAGCGGGGCAGTACTGATCTAATGACCCATTCAAAAACAAATGGAAAAATATGAATAACATCCTAAAGAGAATAATGCTTTTTTTTTTTAAAGTAAAATTGGTATCAGTATGTGAGCATGTTAGGATATACACAAACTGGCCACTTTATTAGGTACACCTTACCAGTAACGGGTGTGACCCACTTTTGTCCTCAGACCTGCCTTAATCCTTTGTAGCATAGATTCAACAAGGTACTGTGAATATTCCTTAGAGATTTTGGTTTATATTGACATTATAGCATAACGCATTTGCTGCAGATTTGTTGGCTGCACATCCATGATGTGAATCTCCTGTTCCAACACATCCCAAAGGTGCTCTATTGGATTGAGATTTGGTGACTGTGGAGGCCATTTGAGTACAGTGAACTCATTGTCATGTTCATGAAACCAGTCTGATTCACGCACGCTTTATAACATGGTGCGTTATCCTGCTGGAAGTAGCCATCAGAAGATGGGTACACTGTGGTCATAAAGGGATGGGCATGGTCAGCAACAATACTCAGGTAGGCTTGGGTGTTAGCACGATGCTCAACTGGTACTAATGGGCCCAAAGTGTGACAACCATCCCCCCCTCTGACTGCAGAGCACTCCACACACACACACACACACACACACACACACACACACACACACACACAGCCACGCGCTTCTCTCTCAGCTTCCCCCCTCCCCCCCGCTCTCTTCAAATGATGACGATGCCATCGTCCATTGCGATGTTTCACATTATACATCGTACAATGCCAAATTGGTCGACATCGCGCAACCCTAGTGGTGAAGCTGGGTGTTCAGGTGAGCCCATGGGGACAATGTGGAGACTCGTCTGTCACTGGGGTCTTTCAGGAATCAGTCTCATGCTCTTCACTCCTCCATGACCACCACTGCATTTGCTCAGAATACGGCCTGGTCCACGTTTATGGAGAACTCTAGAAGTCTTCTATGGTTGACATCTCTTCACAGCACTTGGATCACATCAATCTCTAGAGGCCTCTGGATGAATATCCCCAGCTCAAAGAAAAGAGAGGACAGGACAAATTTACGGTTGTGATATACAAACAATGTCTGACATTTATGAGTCAGAAACAGTTCTTTCTGAGGAGAAAAAAAAGCATATTTAAGACTCTTGTCTCAACAAGTCCAAATGATTAATAATAGCAGATTTGAATACATCTGTTCAATAAGTGGATTTACGATGGATAATTAAGTGGATTAAATGAGTCAGTTTAGATCTGAAGAAAAATGTATGGATAATACTATACAAGAGTATAAATAGAGCCTCCATGACTCTTATTTTGCAACATTTTAAATCCTCAAATTAGGCATATACTTGTACATATATACATATAAATATAGGCATAATGTCTCTTTTACCCATTTGTGAGAAGTGATTTTTTTAAAATCTTGCACACTTTGACATCCAAAATAGCTTTTAGCACATGAAACGACCCACAAGTCAACCAATTAGTTATTAGTTGAGTTATACCAAAAGTACCTAGCCACACTTACCTGAACTTAAAGTATTGCATATTTTCAGGATTGTCTAAATGTTTGTGAAACCTTAGCCTTGAACTTGGGACAGGCTTATATTCATCAACGCCACTTTGTTATGGTTAAAATGACAAGAAAACTACTGTTAAAATTCATTTTTAAAAAATCCCTTAAACTTTGTTGAATAGCATGGTGAAGGTAAATAATGTCAGCCACATCGATGAACCCACTGTTCAAGTAAAGTCCAGGCCATGCTCTCACACAATTTTTAATAATCCTATATGACTGTAGCTTGTCAGACTGCACAAACATGCCTCCCATGTCACGCTGTAAGATCTCAGTTGTCATAATGTCTGACTGAATGACAATCAAGACGACCCAAACAGAGTCATGCAAGAAAACTCATCTGGAGTTTGACATCGTCCATCCATGACACATTCAGTGAAACATGATACCTCACAGCAAACATAAACAATATGTATCGCATTTTGTTTATAACATACCCTAATAATAAAACCAGGGGGAAAAGACTGTTCTGACAGTTCCCCGCAGTGGTTTAAAGTTGTTGTTGATTGCATCATCAGATTCAGCGCTGCTGTTTGTGATCTGATGCTCATCGTAGCTGAATCACACTGTAGGAAAGTCTCTGAAATCTTCTGACACAACCAGAACCTCAACAGAGGTAAATTATGATCACAACAATTAGGTGAATTAAGTGTGAGTAGGGCTTAAGTTGAGTTTGAGTCAAGGCTGAGAGAAAAACTCAAGTCCAAATGCAGAATCTCCTCTGGCCTTGACTGCAACACTGCTTTAAACACGTTATTTATTGTTGCTTTTTATTCGATTATGATATGGTATTGGTTTCATGTCTTTATAGCTCCAGATACTCTGTAGTAACTACAGGAAGTTTAAAGAGCCCATATTATAGATGAAATAGGGTCATATTTAGGTTGTAAGGGTCTCCAACAACAGTCTAATATGCATGCAAGGTCAAACAACACTTTGATGGTCTTATAATATGCATTTATTTTTACCTAGTTATCCCAGCGACTCCCATATGAATCGTTCAGCGATTCATTTGTACCCAAACCCGTCCTCAGTGCGAAGCTAATCTGCGCTGATTGGACCAATGACAGGCTGCTGCGATTGGTCGACGACACTGACAGGCTTCAGGGCGAGACAGAGTGAAATGCCCAGCAGATTATCAACAATATAAAAGTAGTCACAGTGTACACACGCTTCATAGTGGATTTTGGCTGCCAGTGGGTGAATGTAAATACAGACGATGGACTAGAAAATACTGACGACTAACTATTTTATCAAGCAAAAAGTCCAAGAACTGGCGAGGATATGTCCTAGCAGTCTACTTGCTCTTTTTACACACACGCACACACAGGGCCGGCGCGTCCAGAATAGAGACGGCGCGGCGGCGACACCTCCCTCCCCCTCCACGTCCTCAGTTACATCCGCGATTACAACCCTAAGATTTCAACCGCGACACCCCCTAAAGTCCTCACTTTACAAACGGGTCCCTTTGATCACCCTTTGCCTAGAGCTTTACCCTATTCAGAGACACGCACACACACACATCAACCTCCTAAGAGGAGACACTCACACAAACGACCGTCCTCAGAGGAGCCGCACACACACACACACACACACATTACACACACACACATAGCTGACTATCCATAAACAAAGCGGCACGCGTCGCGTTTTCAACGTGGCTTTACACGCGATATGAGAATATAAAGAGTTAACCTGATACAGCACACGCGGTTACAAGTAACAAAACACAACTAAATGCATAATTTGCAAGCTAGAGTAAACGAGGCAACAATTTTAATCGCACGTACTTACACTGGTGAAATGGGGGAAGAAACTGATTCATGATCCACTGATCCTTGTTCTGACAGTCTTTACCGATCCTTCCTTTAACAAACTGATGAAGTCTTCTTTGTAAGCAGGTAGTTTCCAGAGGCTCTCGATCTGCTCAAGGCTAGGCTATATGCTAAGGTTTCATCTTTGGGTGAACTGTCAATAATCTCCATCTGCACAGCGTGACTTCATTCTACCGGTGTCTGTGTGTGTCTCTGTGTGTGTGTGTGTGACTTTTTTCTGTTAGTGGGCGGAGCCGCAGGTTTCAAATCTCCCGGGCTTGCGCGTGCAACTACTTGTGTTTCGTAGCTGCGTCATCGCGAAACACCTAATAACTCGTTATCAAGACGACTCGTTTGAAGCACTATGAGTCGACTCTTTTATAGATGAATCAATAATTTTAAACACTGTACACTTACAGATTTAAGCCTTAGCTGGATATTTCACTTCACTTAGAGCTGTGTGACACACTACATGGAAGGGCATTTTCAAAAAGCCATAATATGGGCTCTTTAAGTATTGAGGATCTGTCCTGGTAACACAGACATTGAATGTTCAGCCCCAGGTAAGGTTCTTTGATGTTTGCACTGTTATGGGAAATGTGCATCTTTGCAGACCACCACAAATCAGCAGACCGCAGGTGTTTTGAGCGATAACTTCCCTGTCAGAGGACACAGGGTAAAATGTCTTTGTAACAAGACAACAGCCTAATATGTTGGGTTTAGAAAAGAAACCCAGATCTATCCGATATAATAGAGCACATTGTCTGAGCCTGAGCTCTGCTTTAGCTAGTATCTCCACACCTAGCTAGACAGGCCTCAGGGCATCTGGATTCCCGCTTTGGGTTCATCTTGTCAAAAGATTAGCCAGTGTCTGTGATCACAGAGAGTACAGGACATTTCCCTACCCAGTACCACCATACGTTGTATTTCTTTGTAGTCATTTCATGCTCAAATAAATAACTCCAAATGTGGGGCAGTGCCCCGCAATCCTCCTTCCCTCATCCTCCCCACATCCTCTGTTTTCCATCTCCGTGTGGATGAGCACAAGCACTGTCTTTTTGGGGGTGGGGTGAGGGATTACGTTAAGCCTAAACTCGGAGAGACCAGCCCTTATCTTGCCGGCAGCAGCTCAGTGCACCAGAGAGAGTGAAAGATAGAGAAAAAGAGAGAGAGGGGCTTGGAAGAGACAGTTGCAGGCGAAAAGAAAAAGCCAGTAACCATGGCTAACAGGAATACACAATATATCCATTCACTTCACTCTTCTACCTTTGGGAGATTTGCTCCATCTTTGTGTTTCAGCACAGATGTACTGCTTTTACATTTTTAGATCTGAGCGAACCAGATCCTTCTTTTAATAGTCTGGGTAGACACTGTATTTAATTTGATGTGTGTGCAATATTGAAAATGTGGCTTATGCAATCCAAATCTAACTTTTCTTTATCAAGGATATCACTGACCCTAACATTTTCTTGGTTAGGGTCAATTGCAAAGAAGACACCAACAAAAGGTTTAATCAACCCTGGGCCATATGGACACTGAGTTCATTCTACAATCGATCCAGCCAATTGTCAAATCGTTCTTTATGTCTACATTATTCATAATTACAACCCAACCCTTCCTATCCATTTCCTGGTTAAAATCATCCGTGTGGCTTGCCTAGACAATAGGCGGACAGCAGCAGGAACAAGGCCCCACTATATCACACTGCCACCCCATTCACCTGGCCTAATTACCTTGGCCCTTTGGGGGCTGCAATCCTGAGAGAGGCCCCAAGCCCCTGGAGTCCTCAAGGAACTCAGATTTCCACGCTGCCGTTACACAAGTAACTCCCAAAAACAGCAGAGTACCTTAGTGCATTTCAATGAATTCAACGTGAGCACTTTTGGGACTAGTTAGCCACTAGCAAGTGGCCATGTATTTCTTACTATACATATATCCAGTCCAGTGATTTATGATTTCATGAACCTGTTAAAAATAATATCTCACAGGGAGGTCAGTTCATTGCGACAGAGTGTACAGTTACAGGATTGTTAGTATTTGTTGTTAAGCCTCATTAACTTCAATGTTGCTTAAAGCTCAACTATGAACTCTATAAAATATGAGCTGCGATTTATGGGGCACTAACTGCGGTAAAAATAAGCCACAGTCATCAAACTTAAAAAGGCGGCTTAAAAAGAGATTTTTTTCAATGACTCGGACGAACATGGGGGTTTGGAAGTATTAATCATGGAGGCTTTACGCCAGGCTTTTTTTTGTCTTGGACAAGCAACAGTTTCCAAAAAAATGCTTACAAAACCCCAGACCTCTCTGTCAAACAATACAAGTCCTCCAAAGACAAAGAGTGAGTTACTCTGAGGAAAAATAAATAGGACAAGTTTTAACAGCTCATTTCTCAAATCTTTTTGCTGTACCAGGAAACAGCGAGTTGTATTCACATTGTCCTACAAAGAGCTCACCTTCCAAAAAATTCCTAGCCCAACTTGTCAGTTTGCGCAGTCACACAATAAATCAACAGGGACTCATATGCTGAGATATGGCTATTTCTGAGTTTAATAATTGTTTGTGGTATTATGAAAGCGGTTTAAATAAAAAAAACATTCTGATGCAATTCTTTAGTAGAAAGTAAGTCTCGGGCAGCAAGTGACATGACAGAAGGTTTATGTTTGGGTGAACTATTCATTTAAACCTGGGGTAAAGCAAGGAGGTGGCATGAGTAGCAAGATGGACAAGACAATGGCTCTTTCTTCAACTCTCCCGATCCTATCAGTTCATTCCTGAGCATACAGATGAAAGCACGTCCATAATTGAAGGCAGGAGGGGGGGCTGGCGGATGTAATGAAAGCAAAGAAAAGAGAAAGTAAGAGAAGAAGTGGAACAGAAATGGCTTTAATTCCTTCAAATAAGGCCGATGAAAACAGTGGTTTGGTAAGCCAGACTCCCCCATCCATTCAACCAAAGTATGACTTGACTGACAACAGTGACACCAGACTCCCACTCTAATGACCTCTCATTGTGTGGGGGCTTTTGTCTCGATTATAGTGTTTCTTTGCTGGAACTCTTCCTGGTCGTAACCTTGAGACATCACTCCAGTCAATCATAGAAAAAACAAGCAAGTCATCAGAATGAAAGGGGTGGCTAGACAATACTGCCTCAAGTCTTGGGAGGTTAGCAGGGCTGGAGGATGGTACAAAGTGGTCTATAGCTAAATGATTTTGGTGGGCTTATCCTATGTCATCAGTAACCTCACCAGATCTTCAGGTTCATATTTGGAGCACAAATTAAGACATCTTAGATCCAAATAGATGCAAATCTTAGAACTCTCTAACCCTCCATAGTCAATGGTCCATTCAAAGTCCAGAAAAGAAACCAAAAACATTGTCAAAACATTCCATGTGACTTGGAAGACCAAGACCAGCGATGAGATGATCCCAAGGTTTCCATAATCCCGGACCAGGCCGTATCCTGAGCAGCTGCTGTGGTGGTCATGGAGGAGTGGAGAGCATGAGACTGTTTCCTGTGATGCTCCAGGGACAGACAAGTCTTTGCTGAGGCCCAGCTTCCTGCCTCCGGTGCTTAGACTGCAGCTCTGCCAAAGCCGTTTGGCCAGTGGAGAAATGGTCGTGCCCATCTGAGCCTGGTTCTCTTGAGGTTATTTTTTCTTCACTTTCGCCAACTGGTGAAGTTTTTTTTTCCTCGCCGCTGTTGTCACTACCTTGCATGGTTCGGGATATGTAGAGCTGCACATCGATGGATTTGCTATTCAGTGTTTGGACTCTCAGTAGTGAATATTAAACCACACTGAACTGAACTAAACTGAACTTAAACTATAAAAACTGAACTACACTATTTCAATTTACTATTATATTTTATGTGAAGCTGCTTTGACACAACCTACATTGTAAAAGCGCTACACAAATAAAGGTGAATTGAATTGAATTGACAGTCATTCAATCTCAATGCTATGTAGCTACAAGAATGTTTTGGTTTCCTATACCCTGGATGCAGAGCCGGAACCAAACTCCAGCTGATGAAAGGCCATCTGATAAAAAAGAGGGGTCAATCGCATAAACGCATATAATACTCCCATCTAAAAAATGTCATATTCCTTATCTTTTAACACACAATTGAAAAAAAGCATCTTGATGCTACAACAACATAAATTGTACCTAGTATGCAACATACTATACAGATGACAGAAGTCTGAACAATCTTAGTATAATAAATGCCTTGATCTACATATTACGAAATTCATAATTACAGACTTATAAATAGGTCTTAAATCAGGGGTGCTCAAACATGGTCCTCGAGGGCCAATTTCATGTATAGTTTAGCTCTAATCCCAATCATACACACCTGAGCCAGGTAATCGATCCTTTTACTGGGCTTGCTAGAAACATACTACTGGAAGGTGAGTTGGAGCTAAAGCCTGCAGGACAGTGGCCTTCCAGAGCCAAGTTTGGACCAAACTTGCAGGACCATTTCAGAAATCGTACTGCTAATGCAAGGGACGGGAACATTGCTGCAACAAAACCACCAAAATGAATGTATTTCTGCTTAACCATTCATGTTTATTTAATGGAATAACAACATAACTGTGACTAACCATTAAAATGTTTCTTAAAAAAGAAAAAATGAATTAAATTAATCTATATTTCTATAGCACTTTTACAATGTAGATTGTGTCAAAGCAGCTTAACGTGGAAGTTCTAGTAGACTGAAACTGTGTCAGTCCAGTTTTCAGAGTTGAAGTTCAGTTTAGTTCAGTTCAGTGTGGTTCAATTTCACTGCTGAAAGTCCAAACATTGAAGAGAAAATCCATCGATGTGTAGCTCCACAAGTCCCACACCAAACAAGCCAGTGGCGGCAATGGCGAGAAACAAACTTCACCAATTGACAAAAGTGAAGGAAAAAAACTTGTTGGGCACGACCATTTCTCCTCTGGCCAAACTTCTTGTGCAGAGCTGCAGTCTGTAGAGGCTGGAGAACACTGGCCATCGATCATGGCTGCAGGTGTGAGTAGGTAATCGGCAGGTGATCAGGCTGGCCTATGGGATCAATGCAAATACTCGTCTGTTACTGTGGTCTTTCTGGAATCAGTCTCAAGCTCTCCGCTCCTCAATAATCACCACAGTATCAACTCAGGATATAGCCTGTTCCAGAATCACACCATTACCGCGGTAGAGCTGCAATCTGCAATTCTTTTCAATGAGTGAAACTCCTTTGCAGGTTAGTGCTGGTGAGGTGGTGACACTGGAGGATCATAGACCTCTCAAATTTTAACTTTAAACTTAAGTTGTGATGATAGAAGAAGGTCTTAGCTCTTATGAGGATGATAAATAGTAACAATTCTAATTATTGGATGATCCCTTTAGGAAATAAAGATAATTTGGTCAAATGCTGACATTAGATGTCTTACTAAAATCTTGAGTGTCCAAAAATGGACTTGGATGTCAAAGTCCATATCATTTACCTGCCTTTGAAAGTACCTGGCTTCCTGAGGTTTGACAGATTCCTGGAAGTCCGGGCTCTGGGACACTAGTACAATCCGTAATCTTGCCCCCAGGGCTACAATGATAGGACTTGGGCACAAAGACACACATTGTCAACATGAAATGTCATTCACAGTCAATTTTACTTCTGTAATGTGATGCTTTTTGAGTAGTTTTGCTTGGAAAAAATTTTAAGTTAAGATTTGAGTTTGTCTATCAAGGCTTGACTGGATCGTGAAAAGCTGAGGTTTCACACGAGAATGTGCCAAGACATGAATGCAAGTTTCTTCATGAGCATGTAACTAGGCTATTGAGTAATATCTGAAAGACCTAGAGTGAGATCTAAATACAAATCTATCTATCTATCTACCTATCTATCTATCTATCTATCTATCTATCTATCTATCTATCTATCTATCTATCTATCTATCTATCTATCTATCTATCTATCTATCTATCTATCTATCTATCTATCTATCTATCTGTGTAACCAAACATAAAAGTAAAAAATAAATGTTTTAATGTCTTTTAAGATATGTATTTCCAATGCTTAGTTTGCCACAATGCTTGTTTTTTGTCTTCTTCCCCAGAATATTCAAGCAATAACATACAGTATTCAAGCCTTTATTTTGTAAAACCATAGTCTCTCTATCTTATAGCTTCCCCACTCTCGCTCTCGTCAAGCTCCTAACCCATAATGCAATCTCTTACAAGATCCAAACTCCTGCGGGGGAAGATGCACATATATCCTATTTTCTTTCTCCGGAGTCCATAAAGAGAATGTCCTCCATTATCGCCAGGAATTTCAAGGAGGAATACAAACAGTTATCTCCTTTTCTAATCTCCAAAACTCGGTTTCTTGTTTCCCTGTCCTGGTTTCATAAAACTGTGCAATAAAAGGGCTTTTAACCCCAGTTCCAAGTGCTACACCTGGCTCTGACTGAGCTATAAATCTAAAAGAGAAGGTGCATCAAAGAAGCCACGAGAATACGGCTAGCTTAAATGCTGTAGAGCAAAAGCAATGGAGAGAGGGAGTTTAGGAAGGTCTAGCAGGTTGAAAATGAAGGATCTTTTACACTGACATTCAGCTTGAGTGGTTGTGGATGTATCACATGTCTTGTCTTCGAATGTTACATTGTGCCCAGTAGAGAGATCGTCCTTGTCTTGCTACAAACAGTTACTACAATGATAACAGGTGTGTCAGCTTTATCTCTATGTCTTTTTCTAGTCTGTATTTTAATATACTCCATTTATTAAAATTTTAGCAACATAGGCTCATTCTGAAAACGTAGCCCTATATACATTTCTGGGGATCATGGATTATGTAACCAGAAGTATGTATGGCTGCAATTAGTCTTTAACACGAACGCTACGTGGTGGTATGACGCCGTTCCTTTTCGTGCTTACCAGCTGACTGCTTACCTCCATGTGGACAGCTTTCCCGCTGTTTCTAGTTTGACCAGTAACTTGTCATATACGTTGGCGGGCTTGAGACAGAGAAAGGAGTTGACGATGATGACGGGGTTGGAGTCTGGTGGAGAACAGTTCCAGAAGGCGGGTAAGACAAAAACAGAAGCCAAAAACACAAGTAAATAACAGGGTGAGAATGTGGTAAAATCTGAAACATGATGAAAATCAAGCGAGGGCTTTTCTTTTTCTGGATTGCTTTTTAAAACACTGCCTGTTGGCTTAAAGGAAGGCGGGAAAATTGCTGCTTTTGAAAACACTATTAGTTGGGTTTAGGGAAGGAGGAGGGTGGGTCAGTCGATCGGTCACTCAGTCATTCAGTTGACAGCGGCCTCTAGTGGATTAATGTGAGAGAAGCAAGATATTCTGAGCAGGAGATTTGGGATCTCAAAAAGCATACACAGCGACCTCTGGTGGATTTGCCAAAACAAAAACTGCATAAAAACGTACCTCTTGGGATGTATTTGGAACTGTCTAGAAATGTATATAGCGGTACGTTTTAAGAATGGTTGAATAGGTGGTTGTCAAGGTATTGCCAATCAGTTAATTCAGCCTAGATTGTTATTGGTGCATTATAGTCAAATAGTAGGGTGCTACTGTAGGGTGTTGCTAAGGGGCTGCATATTATGAACCTTCATAGGTTTCAAAGTAAAGTTTGAATACATCACCTTTGTCTTGTCTATTTAAACGCTTGAAAATGTAAGTCTTTGAAAACAGCATTTTCGGCAGATATGTGTAAATGTGGAAAAATTAAATATGATTTGGGGGGGGGGATTTTTGGGTGATTCAAGTTTTTTTTGGGTGATTGCTAGGGTATTGCTAAGTTTCCTAATGCTTTGTTGTTGTTTGGCCACTGCTAGGTCATTGCTAGGGTGTTTGGAGTGATTCTGGATTGTTGTTCAGATGATATTGCTAGTTACAGGACAGGGCATATTGGGTTTATATTCATTCATTCGTTCGTTCATTTCCTTTGGCTTAGTCCCTGATGTATCAGGGGTCACTACAGCAGAATGAACCGCCAACTTTTCCGGCATATCTTTTACACAGGAGGTGCAACCCAGTACTGGAAACATGCATACGCTCTCACATTTACACACACACACTCATACATTACAGACATTCTTTTTTACCCAATACACCTATGGCGCATGTCTTTGGACTGTGGGTGAAACCAGAACACCCGGAGAAAACCCATTAAACACAAGAAGAACTTGGATATATATCAGGGCTGTCCAAACCCGGTCCTGGAGGGCCAGTGTCCAGCATATTTTAGTTCCAACCTCAATTAAACACACCTGAACTAGCTAATCAAGCTCTTTCTAGGTATACTAGAACCTTTTAAGTGAGGTGTGTCGAAGGAAGTTAGAGCTAAACTATGCAGGACACCGGCCATCAAGGACCGAGTTTAGACACCCCTGGTAAATATGTATATACTTTGTAGTTTTCTGAATGTCTTTGGTGAATTGTTAATCAATTGCTTTTGTATTGTGGATAGTTGCTAGAGCATTGTAAGGTGGTTACCAGGATGGTGTTCTTATTTCTTGATTTACTTATTTACCATTTTTAGCCAATACTAAATGTTTATCAGTGCACAATGCTATGTGGTAACATACATTTGGTTGATATTTGGGGGCAGAGTACAATCAATAATAATAATAGTTATTCTTGCCTGAGCGAGCAACAATAATTAATTAAAGGAAAGTCTTTTCAAAGATGTAGTGGGGGGGGGGGGACACTTGAATAAGGAATGATTCCAAGTGTCATGTCCATTTCCTGTTATCTCCTATAATCAAATCCCAGTGCAAACATAGAGGTAATTTATTTCACAGCTACAGAATCCTTACAGCGTCAAAGCAAGACAGACTGTGATAATTATTCAGAGACTCCTTCACCTGTGACAGGCAGCTTAAGAGGGCCCCAGATATCCGCAAAGCAATCGCCTCGAATTGCTTGCTGCCTCTCGGTTACCATAACGGCTGCCTCGCTACAATCTGCCCCCCTAATCCCCAGCCCTGCTCGCTTCAGAGACCTCTGACAGTTGCAGCTGATGCCTTGGCAGGAGGCTTCATTTCCATCCCTGCAAATAACTAGCAAACACCCTCCATCCAAATGAACTCCTCTTTCACGGGGTAGGAACCCACCCCACCCCTTCCTCCCAAAAAAGCGAATATTCCTTGTTCAGTCAAGGATGAAAATTAAACTCCTATTGTACACTACTTATTACAAATTGTATAAGCCCCTTCAATCTTCTGGGTAAGTCAGGTGCCAGTGACTACATTTGCATTTTCTCAAGCGGAAGAGAATGGGAAGCTTTTAAGAAACTGTCAAAGGTCTGTCAGGCTTTAAAGCAACGCATCCATTACCAATATGGCTCATTTTAAGCGTTAGCCGTGTTATGATTTACAGCATCAAGGATCACATGTCTTGGGGAATGACTTGAAGATGTCTCTCGAGGGTTGAGAGGTATCTACTTTCAATGTCACGGTCTCCATTGAAGCATCCAACGGTCCTTGCAAGTAAAAGTCCTCTGGGACACATTTAGTGGTAGTGGAAGGTGGACAAGGATATGGATTTTTCCATAACTACGCTGACAATCAGGCATATTGAGAGAAGTTCAAGTGAGCCCAGAAGTTCAAGGACACCCAATCCCGATGTGTGGTGACGGTAGCCATGCTGCTGCACAACAGCGCCAAGTATATAATACATCAGCCGGCGGTCAGTGCGGAAATATTAACCAGGACTCACGCAGGCAGACAACAAGTGATTGAATGTCCACTGCGATCCAAGAGAACCTCTGAAAGTAGGACGGATGAAACCCAAACCCTGACTAAAAGACAACGACGCTTGTTAGTTTAGGGGGAAAAAATACGACCGCATAAAACGAGAGCGCCACTGCTACTCTAAGTCATACTTTTTTCCCCCTGCTATTCTTGGAGAAGGTTCCAGGAAGCAGAGAGTTTCATCCTGAACAAGCCCTTTTTTGTGTTCACGGTGCCCTGAATTCCAATAAAGGTCAATGGGAGAGCGAGCCAGATATACCAGAGTCTAGCTCCTCTGTTTTTTTCTGCTTTTAACAGTCACAAAGAGGCTCTACGGTTTCAGACAGCGAGTATGATTGGTTGGCTGAGACTGGATTTGGTATGATGTAAGCGGCTCTTGTTAATCAAACGTATTGTTGCTTTGGCCTCAACCCAGATTGATTATTTTATTGAGCACGCACATATTCCTGATTCCTGATGCTGTAAATTGGAGAGAGTAAATTTCTCGACATCTGAGCAAGTGGGCGTACATGCGAGAGCTTTATCTGTCAGCGAACCCAAACCACCGTGAGTGTGGGCACATGTGTTCTAAAGGTGATGGACACTTCTTTTTATGCCGGACGAAAAGGCTCCTTAATGAACCTCCTGTATCCAACTGAAATTTCAAACAGCCTTGAACTGCACAAAAGGCTGCCTGGCAACCTCTCCTCCAGCCCACCGCCATGTGGCAGAGTAGAGACAACACTCCCCTCTCTTTATTTCTCTCCCACCAGCCCTCGCTCACCCCCATGTAACACTCCCGCACTCAGAGTTTAGTGTAGTGCACTTAATCCACTGTCTACCATCCGGCTCGCCAACACGTTCAGCCCTCTCTCTTTCTTTCACCGTGGATTCGCCAGATGTATGCAGGGCACTCGACAAAACTCAATGGCTCCTATTATATAATCAATGAGACTGTCTACACTGCAAGTATGATAAAGCCAGCAGACAGACGCCCCATTCTGTTGCAGCTCTATCTATCTATCTATCTATCTATCTATCTATCTATCTATCTATCTATCTATCTATCTATCTATCTATCTATATATTGGTCTATCTATCTGTTTGTCTAGTTGTCTATCTATCTATCTATCTATCTATCTATCTATCTATCTATCTATCTATCTATCTATCTATCTATCTATCTATCTATCTATCTATCTATCTATCTATCTGTCTGTCTATCTATCTATCTGTTTGTCTATCTATCTATCTATCTATCTATCTATCTATCTATCTATCTATCTATCTATCTATCTATCTATCTATCTATCTATCTATCTATCTATCTATCTATCTATTGGTCTATCTATCTGTTTGTTTGTCTGTCTGTCTGTCTGTCTGTCTGTCTGTCTGTCTGTCTGTCTGTCTGTCTCTCTGTCTGTCTGTCTATCTATCTATCTATCTATCTATCTATCTATCTATCTATCTATCTATCTATCTATCTATCTATCTATCTATCTATCTATCTGTCTGTATGTCTGTCTGTCTGTCGATCTATCTATTTATCTATCTATCTGCCTATCTACATGCATGTCTATCCATCCATCCATCCATCCATCCATGTCTATCTGCCTATCTACATGCATGTCTGTCTATCTATCTATCTATCTATCTATCTATCTATCTATCTATCTATCTATCTATCTATCTATCTATCTATCTATCTATCATGTCTATCTGCCTATCTAAATACTTGTATGTCTGTCTTTCTATCTATCACATTGTCTGTCTGTCTGTCTGTCTATCTGTGTTTCTTACTTATTTCCTTTCTTGCTCTTTCTATCAGTCAGTTTTTTTCACTTTGAAATCTGTATAACCTCCAAGCTGTAATATAAATGTAAAGCGTATTTACCTTTCACACAAGCGACACACCGCCTGACAATACAGCGGCAGATGCTCTCCAGCACTGGAGCACAATGTCAGGCTCCTCCATTGAAGACGCCATGCCTCTCTATTCATTTACACCGCTTTCACACAGGTGTATAAATCAAGCCCGTCTGGCTCCATTAATCGCCGACTCTCCATCCAAACCTCCTTCACCAATCTGAAATCATAACACTGGCGTGCCGAAATAGCTTGTTTCCTCTGCTCATCTGCACACCCTAACGATTCAATTACAATTATATTCAGCATATTAGCAGATTAGCATACGAGCTGACCCCTGGATTCTGGCCAAAACAGAGCCTGCGGTTTGTCTGTTTCCATTCGCGTTCGCCAAGGCAGGTGTTCCTCCACACACACACACACACACACACACACACACAGTTGGGCTGTGCAAAGTGTACCCAGTGATTAATAACGCAGGCCCCATCAACCAGCACCATCCATATTTAATTTTGATTTACTGCAAATGAGAAAATATTTCAAAGATCTTGCTGAGAAATGAGCGCATGCAGAGACAGTACATTTCACCCAGCTGTAGCGGCAGTGAAATGTGTGGGAGTGTGTGTGTGTGTGTGTAATTGTACGCCAGGCAGATTACTCTATACGC